>NW_015386588.1:9596-11736 GCF_001527695.2 Protobothrops mucrosquamatus | reverse complement strand
TTTTTTGTTATTTTTGACTTTGGTCGCAAGCCTTAGTTCATTTTGAGCCTTGGCTTTCCTCACTTCAACTTTGGAGGCTCGGGCTATTTGCTGATATTCTGACTTAGTTATGTGCCCCTCTTTCCACTTTCTATACTTGTCCTTTTTGTCTTTCAATTTATCAGAGAGTTCTTTATGCAGCCATGCTGGTTTCTTTTGAGAGCTATTATTTTTCCTCTTTGTTGGTATTGTGCTAGACTGGGCTTTTATTATCTCATTTTTCAAAATTTCCCAAGGTTCTTGAGTTGTTTTCCCCTGGAGGATTCTCATCCATGGAATCCTTCCCAAGTCCTCTCTAAGTTTATTGAAATTAGCTCTCTTGAAGTCCAAGACTCTAGTTTGACTGTGTTCTATTGCTTGTGCTTCCATAATGTTGAATTCCAATATTGCATGATCACTTCCTCCCAGGGTTCCTATGGCTTGAACACCTTCTATCATTTCATCTCTGTTAGTGAGAATTAGATCCAAAATGGCTAATACCCTAGTTCCCTTCTCTCCTTTTTGGGAGACAAAGTTGTCTGCTAGGTTTGCCAGGAACCTGTTTGATCTTCCACTTGGTGCTGACTAGCAAAAAGTTCATCTATTTCCTCTGTTTAGTTGGGTGGCCTATAGTATACACCTATGGCAATGTCGTTTCCCCCCCTTTTATATTGACCCAAATGCATTCAAGACAGTTTTTATCATTGTTGTGCTCTATTTCTGTAGAGATGTAATTATTTCTTATATAGAGAGCAACTCCACCTCCTCTTTTATTTGGTCTGTTTCTTTTAAATAAGGTAAATCCCTATAGCTGTGTGTTCCATGTGTGGGTTTCATCTCACCATGTTTCTGTAATGGCAACAATATCATATCTGCCCTCATTAACCTGAATTTCTAGTTCACCCTGTTTGCTGTTCATACTCTGTGCATTGGTGTATAGACATTTGAGTCCTTTATGACCGGCCCTGTTTTTACTTTCTGCATAACTTGTGTGGTGCCTGAGTTCCCCTATTGTCTTACCACCTATTTGGTTAGTGCACTTTGTGTGGCACTCACTATTAGAGACTTGATTTTGCTTGACAGCAAGGTTGGTATTCTTGTCCACACACACATCTATGTTACATGCACTGATAGCCCTATAATTTTTAGATTACCAGGGACAGGGTTGTTCTTTATCAATTAACTCACTGTCCCCGCTGTTTAGTTTAAATTTTCCTCCAGAAAATCTGTGAATTTATAGCCGAGTAACTCACTCCCTTTCTTTGATGGATGCAAACCATCTGTTTTGTACATCTTTTCATTGGATCAGCTACAGACATCGTGACTAATATATCCAAAGCCTTCCCCTTTACACCACTCCTTTAGCCACATATTGAATTGTGCTATGCACTGGCCTTTTCCATTTTGCTCCTTATACACTGTTAAAACCTCTGAGAAAGTAAGCCTACAGCCTATTAAGATCCATATGGAAAATCCATAGATTATGCTGTTGTTTGTTCAACAATATTAACCTTGTTATTAGCAAATTTTTTTGATTAAGATAACTTATAGCTTGAAATTAGATGAATACAATCTTTGGCCAAATTATGTGAACAAGAAATTTATTGCACTCAGAACTTCACCCCTCATTAATTAATATCTTCTTTCACAGAAATGAATGTAACCATGAATGAGTACAATATTAAACTGGAATTCTAAAGAATATTTATCTAGAATGAAATAGCATTTCAAGCTCTATTTTGCAAGAAAATTCTTACATTGTAATGTATCTGGGATCTGAAATACAGCCAACCTCCCAATCTACATACTAACAGATGGAAACTGATCAAGAAGAGATTCAACCTGGAAATAAGGAGAAATTTCCTGACAGTGAGAACAATCAACCAATGGAACAGACTGCCTTCAGATGTTGTTGATGCTTCATCACTGGATTGCCATCTGTCAGAAATGGTGTAGGGACTCCTGCTTGGGCAGGGAGTTGAACTAGATGACCTCCAAGGTTCCTTTCAACTCTGTTATTCTATTCTACTCTACATTTTGATCTCATGGTTAAAATTGACATTTACACTAGTAAAACATTGTACAAAAACATTGTCTTAATTATGAAGAGATTTTTTTTTTT
>NW_015386588.1:5389-9572 GCF_001527695.2 Protobothrops mucrosquamatus | reverse complement strand
TCACTGGATTGCCATCTGTCAGAAATGGTGTAGGGACTCCTGCTTGGGCAGGGAGTTGAACTAGATGACCTCCAAGGTTCCTTTCAACTCTGTTATTCTATTCTACTCTACATTTTGATCTCATGGTTAAAATTGACATTTACACTAGTAAAACATTGTACAAAAACATTGTCTTAATTATGAAGAGATTTTTTTTTTTGGTTAATGCAATTGCTGTGAAATATCCCCAATAATTATATCAAGGAAAAACTTTGGCCAGATGTTAAGGTTAATATATATATTGAGAAAAATGCTTATGTAATGCAAGTAGTCCTTGAGTTACAAGTGTAATGGAGCCTGCCCATTCCACTAGTAACTCAAAAACTCATGGGAATGAACGAGATCACTCCCTTGTCGTTAAGATGCATGTGGCTTGTTAAGTGAACATGAGGTATCCCAGGGTGGGGAAGGCCATGGAGGGCCTAGTGATGGAATAGGCCCCCAAGGCCTCCTTGACCCACTAAGATACCTCATGCTTCCCCCTCCCTTCCTGCCGCGTCAGACTCACCTTGAAAAGATCCATCTCTTCTCTGCCACTGCCACCTGGATCTGAGGCTGGGGGATGCTTCTGTGGCCCTCCAGCGGCCTGATCCAGATGCCAGAGGCCTTCTCCAGGCCACTGCCATCCAGATCTGAGGCCGGGGGATGCTTCTGCAGCTTTCCAGCAGCCCATTTCCAGATGGCAGCGGCCTGGAGCAGGCCTCCAGGTCCCAGATCAGGCCTCCGGAGGCACTCAGAAGCATCCCTCAGCCTCAGATCCAGGTGGCAGCGGCCTGGAAAAGGCCTCCTACGTCCCGATCCAGCCTCCGGAGGCATGCAGAAGCATCCTCCAGCCTCAGATCTGTGTGGCAGCAACCTGGAAAAGGCCTCTGATGTCCAGATCCAGCCTCCAGAGGCACATGGAAGCATCCCCCAGCTTAGGTTCAGTTCTCTGTTGCAGAGAACAGAGACCTAAAGTACCATGAGATCACGCAAGATCAGTATTGTGAGATCTTGTCCCACTGAACTTGCATGATCTTGCATTACTTTAGGCCACCATTCTCTGTGAACACACTGAAGGCCTGGAGCAGCCAAGAAGGCAAAGGATCTCGATCTTCGCAGGGGTGAGTATTGAAGGCCTGGTGCCTAGGGAGACCCAGGGTAGGGGTGGGGAGGGAGGGAGAGAGTAATCAGGGTGAATGTTGCAGAGCCTCTGCAGTCACTAGTATGGGTGAACAACTGCTGTGGTGCTGCAATATTCATAATTTCAGGACTTGCTCGTAAGCACTAGGGAGTGCTTATCGCATAACTTTGAATGAGCGTTAAGTGAACGCTCGTAACTCAGGGATTACCTGTATGATCCTTTGCAGCACAGATGATAAAGTGTTTATATCTGTCTAACAATAGGACAACTCTGTATAAAACAAATAGAACTAAACAGGACTAAATTTGGTATGGTGGAAGACTTGGCAAAAATCAAGTTTAAAAGTGTGCTTGCAACTGTGAAAAAATAAACCAGGCATTCTCCTATGGCATGGGTTGGCAACCCGTGGCTCTGGAGCTGCATGTAGCTCTTTCATCCTTCTACTTTAGCTCCCAGTCCTCCTCCGCCATTTGCAGTCCCACAAAAAAAAAGTGGGACTAAAAAAGTTCAATCAATCAATTCCAAATTCACGAGATCTTTTTTTCCCCATGAGAAGTTGGAATTGATTGATCGAAATTTTTTAGTCCCACTTCTTTTGTTTGTGGGACTGCCCACAAACTTCTGTTTTTGGAACTACCCACAAACTTCTTTTCTTTTTGGGACTGCACATAGTGGCAAAGGAAAAGACGGAGGATTGCAGTGTTGGACCTCGAAAGGTGCCGCATGGGTCCAATCGAGGCTGCGGGGGGGTTCTGCCAAGCTTATATGGAGCTGGGGAAATGGGCTGGGTCAGGGGAGCCACCAATGCCATTGCCATGAAGCTTTGCAGAGCCCCCTGAATGGCCATGACCCCCCCCCTCCACAGCCAACCAGCCACCATCGCCAATCTTCTCCTCACCTGGCCAGCGGGCCTCATGCTCTTCTCCTCCTTGTCCTCTTCACTCAATCGACTGCTAGCGGCTTGGGTGGCTCTGTTCCGTCCGAGTTTAAGGAAGCTGCTTTCTACTGCGCCTCCGCTTTCTTCAACTCGAACAGAGCAGAGCCACCCAAGCTGCTAGCAGCCGATTGAATTCAGAGGATGAGGAGAAGGAGAAGAGCATGAGTCCAGCTGGCCAGGTGAGGAGAAGATCGGCAATGGTGGCTGGCTGGCTGGGGAGGGGGGATCATGGTTGAAGAGAGAAAGAGAGAGATGGGGAGGGAGAGAGAGAGGGAGGGAAGGAGAGATAGAGAAGGGAAGTGCTAGTGCCTCTCTCTATCTCTGTCTCTGTCTGTCTCTCTCTCTCACACACACACACACACATACACACACACACACACAAACACACTGAGTGGTGGAAGAGGACTGGCATACCAAGGGCAGGAGAGGAGCGCCGGTGGAGAACCAGCCGAATAAGAATGTCCACGGTGTGTCCGCCATGGTGGGGTGCCTGAGATGCAGTGGGCATCTTAAGGCAGCTGTGTTCATTTGTCCCATTCCGTTGGGGCCGGTTCCTCCTCCTCTCGATCCCCATGAGAGCAAGATAAAAAAACTTGTGTGTGCGTGTGGGCATGTGCGAATGCTCAGACCGGTTTAATGAATGAATGGGCAGAAAGAGAGAGAGGGAGAGGGAGGGAGGGAGAGAGAGAGAGAGGGAGGGAGGGAGGGAGGGAGGGAGAGAGAGAGAGAGGGAGGGAGAGAGAGGGAGGGAGGGAGAGAGGGAGGGAGGGAGAGGGAGAGAATATGAATATATGTGGTTGCCCTTACTGGACTTTTAATAAAAAACATTTAATGAAATATTTTGATCCTTTTTTTAATTAAGAGATGAGGTATGTGGATAATTATGCTGTATTTAAAGATGGTAGATAAGCTACTAAAATTGTTTTTACCTTTTGGGATGAAGGAGAAAGTTTTTTTTTCTTCTTACTCTGTCTTTTGGATTGCTGACAAAGAGTTAAAGGGGGACTTTTTCTTCCCATATTTGGGCCGACAGGGTGGATAAAAAAAACCCACTCAAGACATATATGTGTATGTGTGTGTGTGTAGCATGTGTACATATGTATTATATATTTGTATACATAGATATATACTTTCTTTTGAGAGCAGGCAACAGAATTTCATTTTTAATGTGGGCCAGTGTGCTCACAGTAAAAAATGACAACAGTTATCTTATCTTACATTACATAGAAAAATACAGATACCGCTTATGGCCATTTCTAGTAAGCAGATTGGAAATAATTTAAGTAGCAGTACTTTGTTATTATTTCAATTCAATGAACAGTGAGCAAAATGGGATCAAATCTAATCTGGGGAAAGAAGGGAATAAATGAATGGCTGAATCTGAAAATGAATTAGATCCTGCTGCACTGTGGAAAAAAGAAAATAAAAAGTCCGGAAAAAATTGTCCAAAGTATCTTTATTGGAACGGTAGTAAATGGCAACTCAGAATGTTGCTACACCCTTCACTTTAAGCATATCTCCCACATCCTTCCTGGACACATAATCCAGAACAGAACTCTTATTAAGAAATTGGGGAATGCTTTTATAATCTTATTTAAAACTAAAAATGTCAGATGGAAGACCAATTATTTCCTCACCTGGTCCACTAACTTTGTTCAGATTGGTAACAGGTGTGGTTTTATATATAAATATCTTCAATAATATAATTATTCTCTCTGCAATCAATCTTCCTTTTTGTTAGCAGAGAAAATGAGTGTCTTTTTCTGGCAAGTAGTCATGGTGTACACTAACTTTAATGGTGGCCAATTGTTTAATCAGTGATGTCATGAAAGTAAACCCCTGTGGTACAGATATCACCAGGTCATGATCCTAATTAGATATGATGTTGTGGGAAGTTAACCCAGAGAAGGAAATATTAAAAAGGCAGAAAGAAAGATATTGTTCACCAAAAGGATTTTTAAAAGCATTTTCTGAAAAGCAGAAACCAAACCTGGCCTCATCTCTTTGCCCAGGGCAGTAGTTAGTCTTATACATATGCAGATGTGGAACCATCAGAAAGTTTGGAGCCAGGGATCTCAAGACAA
>NW_015386588.1:0-1114 GCF_001527695.2 Protobothrops mucrosquamatus | reverse complement strand
CTATCCCAAGCAGGGCTGGGAGGGGGGTATAAAAAGACCATCTGCCCATGTGCTCACTCTCCTTTCCTCTCCTCTGCTGCTTCTTGCAAGACCATCTGTCTTCTGCAATAAACTGTAACCTTCTTCCCAAAGCAGTTGCCATGTTTGCTTATTTATTCCCGGCTTGGATGAACCAGGATGAAGACTTTCTTCTAACAATGTATATACCCTTCACATTTGATACCAGAGTCAGAAGGTCACCACACTTGTCCTACATGACATGTTGAAACTAAGAGTAAGGTGACAGCCATTTCTAGGGTTAAGCATTATTACATGAACCCCAAGGCCTAAAGCTATGTTTGTTTGTTTGTTTGTTTATTTAAATCCCACCTTTATTTTTATAAAAGTCAAGATGGTGAACTTAATATTCCTTCCTCTTATTTTCTCCACAACAACCCTGTAAAGTGAATTGGGATGGCAGAGTGCCATCCCGAAAAGAATAAAAATCCACCATAAAGTGTGTAATTAGTTTAATCCCAAAACTAACCCTAATCCTATGTAGATTCAAATCAAAACTAAGTAAATGAATAATTAACAGAACCCTAGGCTTCACTGGGTTTAGGAAGCAAATCCTATTTTGTGCATTGTGAAATAAATAATGGCCTAATGATGCTTCTTATTTTTGAGAAATTTTAAAATCAGCATTCTGAATTCAGAAAAAGGAGCTCCTAAAATGCAGCTATAATTTGCATTCCCCCCCTTTTTTTAAACGTTATATTTCTATGCAATTTTAAAATCATTCCCTTAAATTCAGGAAGAAATAACTTTTAAAAGCAGAGCAGCTCCAGAGAGTAACGTAACCCTAGCCTCAACCCTAATTCCAATTCAAATAATGCTTCAAATAAGGCCTAGGTAAATTGATATAATTTACAGTACACTGAGGTATTTAATCCAAGAAACAGGATGCCTATAGGAAATTTCCCATGATAATTCCTTTATAAGATAATGTTCTGTTCATCTTAACTCAATTATGCATTAATTAAGAATGATCAAAATTTACTGCTAGAGATATATAGTTATATATGATTATCCTAATTATTCCTTCAGCAAGGATCTAGAAGAGTTAAGACTAAGG
>NW_015386587.1:863922-877640 GCF_001527695.2 Protobothrops mucrosquamatus | reverse complement strand
GGGGGGGGGGGTTGAAATTTTTTGCAGAAATTCTAAATTGCCATTGTCAATTTGCCAAAAGTCTCCATTTGCTTGGAGAATGGGTGTTAAATCCAGTATAGCAAGTTTTGAAGGCCTGAAGTTATAAAAAGGGAATTAAAGAAATTATGCCACATTTTGATATTATAGAAAGAAAGCTATGCGAGTTTAGGATAACCAAAGTCAAGAGGAGTCTGGTAGCACCTTTTCAGTCCAACAAATTATATTAAACAGCTTGTGTTTGATTTGAATGTTTGCTATGTGCCTTGACTGAGATTTAAAGGTGGTAAATGTTACTTTTTCAAGAAATGGTAAAATGTGTTAAGGGAAAAGAGTCAAGAGGTGTGTGTACATTACTTCTAGATAGATAAAACAATGTATACTAGAGAGCCATTGTGGTGCTTGAAATGTTCAATCAAAACCAGGAGGATGCTCAACCATTGAAACATGCTGTTCTATATAGATAAAGCCAATAAGATGATAGTTAAGGTTGGTTTACTTTACAGGAACCCAGCCAGCTTTCCTTTTCCACATGATAAGAAAGAGAGTCGAGAAGGAAGAAATATTATTAGTAAAGCAGTCTAAGGGGCCCAGGGCATATTAAAAGTTGTGCTTGTTGAGCAATCTGCAGAAACGGAACTAGACTAACTGGAAATTAATAAAACAGAATAACAGAGTTGGAAGAGATCTTGGAAGTTTTCTATCCAAGCCCTTGCTCAAGGAAGAGACCCTACTATTTCAGACAAATGGTTGTCCAGTTTCTTCTTAAAAACCTCTAGTGTTGGAGCACCCACAACATCTGGAGACAACTCATTCCACTGATTAATTGTTCTCACTGTCAGGAATTTTTTCCTTAGTTCTAGGTTGGGTCTCTCCTAGATTAATTCTATCCATTGCTTCTTGTTCTGTCTCCAGGTGCTTTGGAGAATAGGTTGATTCTCTTCTTTGTGGCAGTCCCTTAGATATTGAAAGATTGCTATCATGTCACCCCTAGTCCTTCTTTTCATTAGATTAGACAAACCCAATTCCTACAGCCATTTTTTTCATGTTTTAGCTTCCAGTCCCCAGAAAGAAAGAACCAGCAAAATGAAATGCTGTAAATAAGGTCTAAGGTAAGAAAGTGGGGGCTGAACAGTTGTTAGTAGATCTCGCTTAGCTGTCATATAGATTTCAGAAAATGCTGCCTTGGCAGAGGGGGGGCTTATTCTTTTTTGATTCAAGAGAGTTGGGCTTACAGTGAACAGAATTACTCTTTCTTTTGCAAGTGCTGCTGTGGTATTTAATTTGTGTCCAAAAAGGAAATCAAATATGATATTGGCCGTAAAATTTCCTGGCCAGCAGCTCGTAGATTAAGCGAAGGGTTTCTTACACAATTTACATGATCGTTGCAGCAAGTGACCATTATTCAGCTGAGTGGTATAATATATTTGAGCAAATCTGGACAATTAGGTTTCTGTCATACTTTGCAGGCAATGTGATAATTAATGGTCTGTCAGCATTTCCATTATAACATCAGTTTTTCAAGGGAGCTATAAATTATTGATTGAAAAAAGATGGTTTGTGCAACATAATGAGATGTGTCTCATATGGAATTTTTCTCTGTGTTGGTTTTATTATATTTAATTCTTCATTAGCCACAAAACCTATTCATCCAGCATCTCTTAAGAACATTGTAATTAGCCACATACCTGTTCTGGACTGGAACTTAGCTGACAAAAACCGTAAAGTTAAGCTGCAAAAGTAAAAGACTTAATCAACATTACTGGGTTAAAATGTCCATTTGTAGCCGTCTTTGATTAAGTTGTGAATTGCTTTGCCTTGACCTGGGTTTGAATGGGCCAAAACTGTTTTATCACAACAAACTACAAATTATGGTTTGCTAACAATGACTAGATTCATAACAAACCACATGATTAGTGAAATATGTGAAACCTGTCTACAATTAGCAATGGAATGCTTAGGCTGTGATGCTTAGGAAGGTGGTGATGAGAGAGAGAGAGAGAGAGAGAGAGAGATCACTGCAGAATGGATACTTTTTAAAAAAACTTTTAAAAATTTAGCATGTGCTTTATTAGTTTAACACTAGGACACACATTAGCAATAGTACTTAGACTTATAGACCACTTCATAGTACTTTCCAAAACTTCAACTTTGCTCTCTGCAGTCCTGGAGAGCAGAAATAGAAGGTCCTCATTTTCAGATGACAAGAAGCAATTTCTCAGGAAGGTTAGAACAGTTTAGTGGTGGGAAGGGTAGCAATAGCACTTAGACTTATATACCGCTTTACAGTGCTTTACAGCCCTCTCTAAGAGGTTTACAGAGTCAACCTATTGTCCCCAACAATCTGAGTCCTCATTTTGCCAACCTCGGAAGAATGGAAAGCTGAGTCAACCTTGAGCCAGTTAGGATTGAACTCCTGGCAGTGAGCTGAGCCAGCCTGCAATACTGCATTCAAACCATTTGCACCACCACAGTATAAGATTTTGTTAAAGATGTTTCCTGTATTTGTATCTCTTTATATTGCAAGTCATCAAAATTAGTATAATTGAATGTTACCCTACTAACAAATTAAACGTGTTATTCCCCACCTCAAAATTATCTTATTTCTAGAAAACTTAGCATGCGTACATACTTACTTTTTGCCCTATCTTGATTTTTTTTACTGGAACTAAATAAACTTCCCTGAGTTTAAAATTGGTATCAGAGACATGTTAGTTGACTTGTGGGTATAATATTAAGTATTTGGTAGATGTTGAAAATTAATCTTTTCAGTCACGTCACCTTCATTGTGCAGCTCCAACCCAAGGGAAAGTTGGCCTTATTTTTCCCTTAAGGCTTTAAAGATCCATTTGTTTCCAATTTCTTCTAGCTGAAATGCATTTCTTTTACTGTTTGTTTGTTTGTTTGTTTATTCATTTTATATAGCCACCCAAATTTATATGGACTGCCCTGAATTAAGGAGGGGCTATATTATATTGATGAGCTTATTATTTAATGTTCTGCATCTTTTATGTTTAAAATATATTTTAAATTAGACCAGCACCATCCCAGTTGAATCTGTAAACTACTTGTAATTGAAGGGAAAATTATTTGTGCTCTTGCGGGAGGATAGAATTGAAAGCAGGGAAATATATAGTACTCATTTTAATGATAGAGCAAGGCTGTGGTCCAGGAAGAGAGTAACACCACAGCCATGTGGATGATGGATAACTCTATTCTAATTAAGTTCAAACAGATGAGCAGTAATTCCAGACTGAAGTAAGCCATGAAACCTCACTGAGTGCAGCACAGATGTTACTTGGAATTTAAAAAAGGCTTTGGGTTGCTGTATTGAAAAGCTTATATAAACATTCCTATGGCATTAATAGTCGAAGCTGAACAACTGTGTTTGTGATCAATTAGTTTAAAACTATCTCAAACTGAACATTGAGTTATCAAGACTGTTCTGTTGAACAGTCATTTTAATTCCAGCAGTATGTGACTTTTTTCTTTATTAAGAAATGAAACAATACTTTCTATGTTCAGATCTCCTGAGAAATAATAGGACTTGTGTTATCTGGCATATCTCATATGTCTAAAAACTGGTGTGATGGAAGGGGAAAATATAGTAATCTAAAACTAGATTGCTTTATAATCTGATAGCAGGTTAGAGAGTCCTGGTTTGATTTGAATTGATTTTACCAACCTATTTGTGGCTTTTGTGGTTTGCCACAATTAAGGTGGGCCACCTATGAGTCCTGGCAAGCGACGACAAGCCAGAAAAGAAAACACACGCAGGAATTTCCTCGAGGTGAGTGACTCGGGGTGTTCTGAGTTCCTCATTTATTTGCTTATATGAGGAAGTACATGCTTGTTACATGATTGGTTACATGTGCAGTCAATTAAGTACATGCTATCATATAATTGGTTACATACTTGTTGCAGGGCAGAAAACTAAGTAAGTTAACATGCAGTTGTGTCTTAGCATATAATTGGTTAATGCTTTCCATAGGATGTGGTTTTCTCTCATGTCCGGAGTTATCCGGACAGACTCTGTGGCTTGTGTTTCCAAGCAGTTTGCAACAGCAGGTGTGAATACATTTCTATAGAGCTTTTCCTGTTACAAGATGTTCAGATACAGCAAGGCAGGGAAACATTATGTGGTTTGGAACAGGATATACAAAATTACATATGCAATGCAGCTTGTAAAAGAATGAACGAAAAACATGTACCAGTCTAAGAATCGATTAGCAAAGCAAAATTACCTGACCATTGCAATAATCATTCCCAACAATGTGGTTGCCCTACTTATTGTCCTAGGCCTCTAATACGCAAGCTGGCCACTGGCCTAGTCTTACTATAGAAGCCTGAATCATAAAAATCCCAACATCTCCTCTCTTTTTATTTATTAAAAGATGGTTGACTCTTCTTCTTGGGCGACCGGCCTGTCCTCCCTCCCCTCGGGCTCATGTTGTTCTTCCTCCTGCTCATCCATAGGCAACAGCGACTGTGTGACGAGGGTCTCTGCTTCGCTGTCTGAGCAAAATTGAGGATGTGAGTCCTTTATGGATTCTTGGTCATCCGTGGGGAGAGGAACGTATCCATGCCGTTCCCAGAGTGACATTACCTAAGCTGTTGCACGTTTTTCTGCTAGCAGTGACAAGCTATTTGATATGGTGCGAATAAAAATAGATAATACACAAGGCAAAATTAAGCATCCTAAAGCGATCATACCAATGAGCGCAACAATGGCTTGCAGGCCTGGCAATTTTGGAAACCATGATCCAAAAAGAGAATGCATGTCAAATCCCTTCCATGTTTGGACAGGGACATGGGCAAGGCGGACCATTTTTTCACTGACTTCAGCGATCACATTGCCTGAGTCATCTATTTCAATGCAACAATTTGACAAATTAAATTTCCCACATACAAATTTCCCACATACCCAATTTCCCACATACCCCCCCCTTCTTTGTCTAACAAATAATCTAAAGCTAGGCGGTTGTGCATGATATAGGTTCTGGATTTGACACTTTGAGAAACCAAATGTTTCATGGCAAGGACAGTTTCATAATTTTGGTGTCTTCTTTGGTGACTTTAAGACATGGTGAGCAGCTCGTTTGATCCGAGCCCGGATACGGTGTCACACCCCTCTAGTAGATTGAAGGGGGGTGTCTAGCCATCTGTGGAGTTCCTCTCCAGGCCTTGGGGGAGTCACGGCTGATGAGTCAGAGTTCTGTGATTCCCTCTTCAGGGTAGTAGATGTCATACTCAGGGACATAATCAGGATCGATGTGGTCAATACAAAAATCTTGCACCCCAGGGCAGGCATAATGTTGCAGGGCACAGGCGTTGCACCAAAAACAGCACTGACAGCCGCACTGGCAAATGCAGTGGTCACATCTACTGCTGTACTGTGGATGGCGTGACAGGAGGTGGTGCAAAGTAGGGCTGGACGCAGCGACCAGGGACCCACAAGACTTTTTCAGGCAGTTGGACTGCTGCGTAGCCTCTTCCCCAAGTGATGAGGTCAGCAGGCCCTTTCCAGGTAGGATCAAGGAGTTGGCGGGAAACCAAACCTGTGGGCGGGGAAGAGAAAGGGAGGGAGAAGAAAAACGCCTCTCGGCTGCAGAGGTAGGCAGGGTGCCAGTTAAGTTTAAAAACTTCAAAGTATATAAGCAACGATTCAAGGTATCTTGCACTGCTGGGAGACCAGGGGCATTTTTCCCCTGTTGTCTGATGTACTGGTCAAGGGCTATTTTTAATGTTCCACCGCCTGCAGAAGTTTTTAGTTCTTTGGGGCATCCCAGCGATGCAAAGGTCCGAATACAATGATTGATTACATGTTTAGTGGCTTCTTCCCTTTGAGGGGTGGCCATGATGAAGCCTGAGAAGGTATCCACTGAGACATGCAAAAATTTCCATGGAGCAAAGGATGGATATTGAATAACATCCATTTGCCAAAGCTGACAGGCCACTGTTCCTCTGGGGTTAACCCTCATCGGAAGAGAGTGACCTTGGCGGCTGCAGGTAGGGCATTGTTGTATTATGGCAGATGCCTCAGCAGCCGTTAAACCAAATTGTTTCATGAGCGCCTTTTTATTTTGATGAAAATAAGCATGACCCTCCAAAGGAGACTGGGGGGAGAGAGACAGAACAGGTAGTGAAGTAGTAGCAAAGGCAGCTGCAGCATCAGCCACATCATTGCCTTTATGAAGTATTCCAGGAAGAGGCTGGTGGCTTCAAATGTGTGAAACAAGGAAAGGAAAATGTCGAGCAGAAATAAGTGTAGAGAGAGCTAACAATTTGAGTGACATACAGACTGTCCAGGATGAGGTTAAAAGGTTCGTCAGAAAAGTGTTGAAAAGCCAATATAGAAGCAAAAAGTTCTGCTCTTAGAGGTGGAGTGATTTTAGTGTGCCAGATACCTTCTTTTTGCCAGGCACAGGAGCCATATTTTTTACTGCCATCAGCAAACACTGTGATGGCATCTGGAATAGGGTGAGGTTGAAAAGGTGATTGCCAAGTGAAAGGTAAAGTTTTGAGAAGTTGCAAGCGGGGATCCGGGGGTGGATGACAAGAGACAGTGCCAACCCAGTCCGCAAGTGCAAACTGGAGTTGTTCACAGTTGACAAACAATGTTTCCCAAGTAGAGAGGGAACATGGAACATACAGTGTAGAAGGTTCAATGCCAGCCAGAGCTTTGGACAGCTGGCGGCCTTTCATAATTATTTGAGCAAATAGAGCTGATTTTTGAGTAAGAGTGGCTCTAGGTGTGTGAAAAATGTGGGTCCACTCCAAAACAGCAGCGAAGATGTCACTTGAGTGATTGAACATGTAGGTAGTGTTAGAGTGTTCACAATCAAAAGTGTTAACTGACAATGGTTATGTGGAATCCTGTCCACAAATTGAATATTCAAAATGTCATTAATTTGTTCCACTGTGGCAAATGCTCCAGATGGAACTACAATGAAAATTTTCAGGTTGTTTTCCTTTGGTCACTAAATCAAATAATGGACTGAGCAAATTTGTAGGTAAAGAGGATGCCTAACAATTGCTATAAATTGAACGACACTGATTAAAAACTCCTTTTTTACATTTTGGGTAAAATGTCTTTGGTTTGGTTGACTGAATAAACTGCCCTTAATAGGCCCCTCCCCCAGGGGGGGGCGGCATTGTGATTAAAAATGGCCGGGTTTACCACAGTTGAAACGATTTCCGGCCGGGTGGGGCATTGCTGGAGAGGAAAAAGAAGCAGGAAATGGGTTGTTTTGCAAAGCTTCCATTTTGTGACTAGTAGTGCCAAAAAATAGTTTTCTTTCCTTGACTAAAAACACTTACTATTACTCTCCAATTACTTTTACAATAACAAAATCTATCATTCATTATTTCTTTCACAGTCTGGGAGAAAGTGGGTGGGGGGTGGGGTTTGAGGGCTAACACACACACTGAAATATCAGCAAATAAACTCATCCAGTTCCATGCTAACTGGTTTCACAAATAATTCCACATACAAATATTTCATTTCATACGTTTTCCAGGCAAACCATGCATTCTGAATAAGGCCTTTTTGTATTGTTGTTATCAGAGAGGATTTGACCCTCTTCCAAGTCTTGGAAATAACACAAAACAACATAGACAAACATAAATACAGAAATACTGTTAAAACAACATTTATTAAAACGTATGACTTGTCCTGCAAAAAGCGAGAAAAATCAAGAGCTGATTTCAACCAAACATGTGGTTTTTTAGATAGGGCCCTTTATCATCTCCTATTTTTCTCACCATTCCAAGTTCAAGCATAATATTCTGGGTGGCCACACATATACACAAAACACATATTTATATATATGAACAAAATACAATACATGTCAACACACAGCACCATCAGACATTGTCTGACAGCGTTAAACTTAACAGTTACATGAAGTTTCAAAACATTCCTATTTGTTCAAAATGCATTGCAGAGGAGTACATTTTGAGTTAATTTATGTCTTTAAATTTACTCTGAAAATTCCCCTTATTGTTGTTTCTACTTCAAGATAGTTTCTCTAATATTTTCTGTGTGGGGGTATAGGGAATTTTGTCCATGCACTTAATTTAAAACTCCCCTTTTCTGGGTACGATGGAAAGTGTTGCCAAATGTATGTCAGAAGGCCAATTAGATCATTGCTTTTCAATCGAGGGAGTGATTTACCCCCGTTTGAAGCAAAAAAATTTTAGAAGATTCGGTTAGTTCCCTCAGTTCCTTCAGGTGCGCGACCTGTTGTTGAGAGAACTTTCCCCCCATACTCACGAGTATCCAGTCGTGTTTCAGACGGGACGAATGTGCACAGCCTCCCTCAGGCGAATGGGTAAGGGGGGGTCCGAGACGCATCTCTGGGTAAGCAACGACTTCCGCAGAGATCACGTCGGGGTCACCATTTGTGGCTTTTGTGGTTTGCCACAATTAAGGTGGGCCACCCATGAGTCCTGGCAAGCGACGACAAGCCAGAAAAGAAAACACACGCAGGAATTTCCTCGAGGTGAGTGACTCAGGGGGTGTTCTGAGTTCCTCATTTATTTGCTTATATGAGGAAGTACATGCTTGTTACATGATTGGTTACATGTGCAGTCAATTAAGTACATGCTATCATATAATTGGTTACATACTTGTTGCAGGGCAGAAAACTAAGTAAGTTAACATGCAGTTGTGTCTTAGCATATAATTGGTTAATGCTTTCCATAGGATGTGGTTTTCTCTCATGTCCGGAGTTATCCGGACAGGCTCTGTGGCTTGTGTTTCCAAGCAGTTTGCAACAGCAGGTGTGAATACATTTCTATAGAGCTTTTCCTGTTACAAGATGTTCAGATACAGCAAGGCAGGGAAACATTATGTGGTTTGGAACAGGATATACAAAATTACAATACGTTACGTCGATGTAAAAGAATGAACGAAAAACATGTACCAGTCTAAGAATCGATTAGCAAAGCAAAATTACCTGACCATTGCAATAATCATTCCCAACAATGTGGTTGCCCTACTTATTGTCCTAGGCCTCTAATACGCAAGCTGGCCACTGGCCTAGTCTTACTATAGAAGCCTGAATCATAAAAATCCCAACACCTATTATGTTTAATAATGCTAAGATTAAAGAGCTGGAATGTGTTCTTTCTATACATGGTTTTCTGTATGTTGGTTCTGGCTGAGAATTTTGTATTTATAGATTAAAACCCACAAGTAGGTATTTTAATGCAACCTGTGAATTTCCAGGCTTATTGAGAATTATTTTTTATTTTGTAATATAATCGGCTGGTTTTGGAGATATTCGTTTGGAAATAAATCAGGAAGATAAAACCAGCTATCAGATAACAGTTTTTAAAAATTTAAAAATAATTATAGCACTAATAGAATTAATTTAGCACTTAATAGAATAAGCACCTAAGAGAAGTAAATATACTAAAACAGTATTCCCCAGTCCTCTATGCTCAAACTGATATTTCTGCTGAGATGTGATGTTAACATTGCTACTGCAGATTGGAGTCTTCATTTCTTTATCACAAAACAAAATTAAACATTTTTAGTAGTATCTTGGTAGCACTTAATAAACTGACATTGTACTAAACTGGGGGAAAAGAATAATCAGGAATTCAATTCTAAAGAAAACAAACTGGAAGGGCAACATTAGAAAAAGGGGCAGCAGTATTATCTGGATTGTTTGCCTGTCAAAATCAAGTGAATTCATCTTAGACTAATAAACCTGTACAAATAATTCTCAATTTATGAGTACAATTGAGACTGAAATCTTGGTCTTTGAGCAAAGCAATCATTAAGCAAGATGCCCATGTGACTGCTTTGCTCAGTAACTGCAATCCCTGCACTCCCAGTTGTAGCCAGTAAATGATCTCTCAGAACATTAAGCAAATAGAGTGAAAGAGCTGCCTGCTGGAAGATTTCAGGTCCATGTGGAGCTGAAATTCTCCCAGCAGGCAGCCCTTTTGCTTTCAAACATTCCTGTAGCTCACATGAGTTCAGCTCCTCTCCATGCATGGAGGGGAAATCCTTTGAGGGGGCTGCAGGAATGACTGAAGTCTTCAGAATCTGTTTCTAAGGTCTCATGAAGAGTTCCTCTGTGCTCTGAGGGGGAATCCTTCAAAGACTGGAAGAATAGAGCTGAAATTCAGCCCCATTCCTGCAGCCTGCCAAAGGATTTCAGCTCTCCTCCATACCCTTCACTTGCAACTGTCCTTTCCAGCTTCCATATTGACTTATTAGGGAAGCCGGCAGTTGGTGGCAAATGGCAGTCATATGACCACAGGGCACTTGGCAAATAGTTGTAAATGAGAATCAGTTGCCAGGTGCCTAAAATATGGTCATGTGACTGGGGGAGAGGAGAAACAGACGGAAATGCTCTTTTGAGGCCATCTGTAAGGACCCACCCCGCTTTGCATCTTAAGAAGACAGAACTCTTGGAATATTTCTTGCAACAGGCATCTTTATTAAGAGAAAACTGGTTGCAGGTATTCTAGACAGGACTTGGGGTCCAAGCTCTCCCATTCAAGGTTTTAAGGGATCCCCCAGTAGCCCCATCCCATCACCCCCTTCTTCCAGCGACAGTTTCAGGCGTTGCATTCCCACCCCCTTTTCCTCACTGCCGGGAGGAAAGACTTCAGAAAGGATTACATGAAAGTTAATGGCCCCAATTGTTATTGTTAGTCCTTTTGGTGGTATCCACATCCAGTCCCTTTGAAGTATACTGAAGGAAGTGAGGGCCATAAAGCCCCTTTGTTCACCCCCTTCCCTTCATCGTATGACAGAATCCAGAAAAGGCAGAAATGGGGTTTTCCATAGTTGATAACTAGAGATGAAATATAATTGGATTCTGACACCATCATAACTTTGAATAGTCATTAAACCACCGGTCATAAGTCAAGGACTACCTGTAACTATATATGAAACTGGTTTTCAAGTGAAGAATAAAAATTTATAAATAGCAGCATTGGCTTCAAAGTAGGTATGGTGTTTAAGTGGGTGCACGATATAAAAGCAGACAATACTATGGTTTAGTATAATCTGTATGTGCACCTTTTGTCTGATTCCTTTTCTGTAAAAAAAAAAAAAAGATTGGTGCCATGAACAAGTTGATGGAGCTTGTCTTCTGACAAACTTTTCATGCGAGTGAAATGTTTGCAAATCTCTTTGCTTGCAAAGAGAAGCTTAAGAATAATAAATCTATTCTGCCTGCTTTTCCTTGCAGCCTAAAAGATGTAGCTTTAGCCAAACTGGGGGATTTTGGAGTCCACATGAAAATGATTGCAGCTCCTATCAACCCGTCAGACATCAATATGATTCAAGGTATCATTGACATAATGCACATTGTTTAATTTTTGCTTCCCATATTCTTCCTTTATGTGGTCCTGTCAAGTGAAAATTAAGCCTCTATATGGTCCACATTTAATAGTATTCCCAGTGAGATAGTACACAGGATTGACAGAGTTAGCTTGCCTACAGCTGCTGCTATCTTCATCAGTTCAGCTTAGGCTATATTACTGTGCAATCTCTGGAAACATTCCTAAGAGTCATTAATTAAGTTTCTATATTTGGAAGTTGCCACATGCAGAGTGTCTCTAAAATAATGATGGCAACCTAAATAGCAAAGTAATATAATAATATACATGCTATCTATAATAAGTGGTATTATCTGCATCAACTTGGAAATGGCTATTATACCAAAGATTAAAGAAAAGATAAGAGAATTATTTCTTGTTTGTGGGAATACAGCTGTCTATCGATCCTGCAGGATCTTTGCTAACCAGTCACCAGACCTAATTGGCTAAGAAAATTAGGAACCCTAGGGAAAAATTTCAGCCACTCCAGATTACCTTGAGCTATAATACGATTTACTTGATTTAGATTTTTCATATGTGAACTGTTATATTTTTTTTAACTATAGTTTATAGCTTAGGGTTACAATTCAATTGTGTTTTAACAAGTAAAATTATCTAAAGCTTAGCTTAATGGGATTAATTAACTAAGTTAAAGAACATTTACTCCATTAAAAATCCCCAAATCCTCTTCCAAGATCGAAAACCTGCCCATTTAAGAATGCAGCTTCAGTGTGGCCAAAGAGGTTGTGGACCCATGGCTTAAAGCGATAAGTGAACCAATTCAGTATTATTACATTGTTGAAATCTACCTTGAAAAACTTTATGACTGTATATGTTATGTGTTATTGGAATTTGCTACAGAATAAGAAAATAATGTACATGCCAAAGCAAGTTTGAATTAATTAATTCATATCCCAAAATTGTTCCTGTTGTCTTGCAGGATCCTATGCCATTCTTGCTGACTTACCTGCAGTTGGAGGGAACGAAGGAGTTGGGCAAGTGATGGACACAGGAAATTCTGTGACAACTTTGAAACCAGGAGACTGGGTGATTCCAGCTGATGCGGGACTTGGTGAATTTTTAACTTTTTGGAGAAGGAATTGAAGCAAAACACGTGTTTCCCTTTTGTCTAGTCCCTCTGCTGAATCTTAAATCTTTGACTACAAATTGTCATGGCCAGATTATCACAAAAGGCGAAGTCAAAGCTGAGGAAACCATTTTGTAGCATAGCCCAATGTGTGAAGCATGGTGGCTGTTTGGAAACCGGACTTTATAACTTAGTATGTTGTACTAACCCAATCTTTTCAATGATTTATCTGTCGAGTGTTTCTTGACAATATTTTAGGGTCTCTTCTGAGAGCTGAGAACTTCCAAATTGTGATTAACTGTTCCACAACTGGAATCATGTCTTTTTTTAATCTCTTACAAAAGGAACTTGGCGAACAGAAGCAGTATTTGATGAGAAAATTCTGCTGAAAATCCCCCCAGATATTCCATTGACTTGTGCTGCCACACTGGGTGTTAACCCCTGCACAGCTTATCGGATGTTGTGTGATTTTGAGACTTTGGATCCAGGTAAGTATGTAAGTGTGTGTGTATACGTATGTAGAATTTGTATGATGGCCCAACTTGAAAATTGTAGCTTTGGGCACCATATAGGGAAACATACAAAAACCCCACAAGGTAAACAATCCCAATTAAAATCCAGTAAATATTAATAGAGGACCTGGACAGACTTGAACACTGGGCGCTATCTAACAAAATGAAATTCAATGGTGAAAAAAGTAAGGTTCTACATTTAGGCAAGAAAAACCAAATGTACAGGTATAGTATAGGTGGTACCTTGCTCAATAGTAGTAACTGTGAGAGGAATCTTGGAGTCCTAGTGGACAATCACTTAAGTATGAGCCAGCCGTGTGCTGCAGCTGCCAAAAAAAGCCAACACAGTGCTGGGCTGCATTAACAGAGGGATAGAATCAAGATCACGTGAAGTATTAATACCAGTTTACAATGCCTTAGTAAGGCCACACTTGGAATACTGCATCCAGTTTTGGTTACCACGCTGTAAAAAAGATGTTGAGACTCTAGAAAGAGTACAGAGAAGAGCAACAAAGATGATTAGGGGACTGGAGGCTAAAACATATAAGGAACGGTTGCTGGAATTGGGTATGTCTAGTTTAACAAACAGAAGGACGAGGGGGACATGATAGCAGTGTTCCAGTATGTCAGGGGCTGTCACAAAGAAGAGGGAGTCAAGCTATTCTCCAAGGCGCCTGAAGGCAGGACGAGAAGCAACGGATGGAAACTGATCAAGGAGAGAAGCAACTTAGAACTAAGGAAAAACTTCCTGACAG
>NW_015386587.1:840886-859795 GCF_001527695.2 Protobothrops mucrosquamatus | reverse complement strand
GGTCATCCAGTGCCAGCCGCGAATCCAGGAGGACTCCCAAGTTGCGCGCCCTCTCCGAGGGGGCCAAAGTTTCGCCCCCTATAGTCAGCGATGGTGTCAGCTGACTATGCCGAGGCGCTGGCAACCACAGCCACTCGGTCTTGGAAGGGTTGAGCCTGAGTCTGTTCCTCCCCATCCAGACCCGTACGGCCTCCAGGCAGCGGGCCATCACGTCAAGGGCAACGTTGGGGTGGTCTGGGGTGGAAATGTACAGCTGAGTATCGTCAGCGTACTGATGGAAATCCACCCCAAAACCACGAATGATCTCCCCCAAAACCACGAATGATCACGTGATGCTAGGGATGCTGAAATGGTTGTAAGTGTGAAAAACGGTCATAAATCACTTATTCCAGTGACGTCGTAACTTTGAACCTTCACTAAATGAAGTGTTATAAGTCAAGGACTAGTTGTATAATCCTTCTTAGTTCTGCTGTTTCTAAACAAAACCATGTTACAGTTGGATGTCTGCCTTCCCATTCTATGCTGAAAAGATGACTGTAAGATAGAAATCTAAGAACTACTTAGCAAAATCAAACATTTATTTCTATGAATAATTTGGAGGACTTAAGGCAGGAAGCAACTTGTTTTCTGTGCTCTTTTGTTTTTGTTTTGTTTTACAATTTTGTTCTCCAGGAAATTCCTAAACCCTCGTTAGCTCTGAATGGTGTTGGAGGGAAAAGTGCTACTGAGCTGATGCGTCACTTGCGGTAAATTTAGCTTTTCTTTGCTTGAATTATATCTGTAGTAATTGTTTCACTCAATTTAAATGCTTACTGGGCAATTTGTTTTTAATTTTCATTTGGATTATGAATTGCCTAAGAAAAGTGTTTTTGAAGCATGGCATGCAAACGCCCTTAAATTTACTAATATGGATTAGTGCAAAGATTTGCTGTTTTAATAGTGTCAGATTTGTACTGTCTGAATTCTTGTCTTGAAGATGACAATTTTGCAATTGTATTGAATACTGTCCAAAAGGTTTCGCTTGTGTGACACTTAAGAAAAAAATTAAGAGATACTTAAAAACCTCATGACAAACCTATTTGCCCAGCTAGCAAGCTGCCAAATGCCAGTCAGGGTTGAAGGATTTTGTGCTGCTTCTGAAAAATATTTAAACTTTATAATTTCAGTGAAATCCAGCTCCATAGCTCTGGAATAGTCAGAATAGATCTTTGTATCATCATTTCACTGTAGTAGTATGAATTTACTGTGTATTAATATTGTTTTTAGCAAATGTAATGTCATTATTAGACAGGAGAAGGAGAATGGTATTCTAAGCCAGTTCCCAGAATTCCAAGGTTTTTAATAGATCAAAATTGATCTGGATTTTACAATTTAAAGGACTCACTTGAGAGTGCTTTTAAAACCTGATACCCAACATGAAGCCACCCCTAATGTTGTATTTCAAGAAGTCTTGAATCAGAACCACGAGGAAAAGTTTTCTGTGAAGGACAGCTATGTTGAAGATTTTAGCGAGATGTTGAAAGAGAGCCCTTTTTGGATTTCTCACTACACTTTAATCCAGTGAACCCTCCAGGAAAGGGCAGCGTCCTGCTTCTTGCTCTGAACCTCTGAACTGCATGGTTTCCAATTAATGGTTGCAGAAATTAACCAGGTGCCCAAAGGCTGAGGAAGCTGGACAGTAAAGCAGGTCTGAATGAAGGTAGTTTGCCAACTTCGTTGCCTTGACTCTTCCATTAGGCAAAGTGGGACCATGATTACCTACGGTGGGATGTCAAAGCAGCCTGTGACAGTCCCTGTGGTGAGTAACCCTAAAGTTTTCTGGCCAGACTGCACATGTTCCCTTTCCTGAGATAACACAGGTAGTTCTCAACTTATGGCCACAACTGAGCCCAACGTTTCTGTTGCTAAGTGAGTTTTGCCCCATCTCATGACCTTTGTTGCCACAGTTGTTACGTGAATCAGTGCAGCTGTTAAATTAGTAACACTGTTATTAAGTGAACCTGGCTTCTCCATAGACCTCGCTTGTCAGAAGGTCGCAAAAGGGGGTCACATGACCCCAGGACACTGCAACCGTCATCAGTAGGAGTCAGTTGCCAAGCATCTGAATTTTGATCATGTGACCGTGGGGATGCCGTAATGGTCATAGGTGTAAAAAATGGTCGTCACTTTTTTCAGTGCCTTTGTAACTTCAAACAGTCACTAAGTGAACTGTTGTAAATCGAGGACTACCTGTACACTATTTCTGTTTGTGCCTTAGGTTTCCCAGTTGTTAGAGCAATATCTCTTAAGAGGAAACACATTCTGATATCCCCCTATTGTGATGCTAAATTCCCCCCCATCCCAAAACTGTATTTCAGAACTTGTGAATTGTAATTCCTCTGCAGAGCGCACTGATCTTTAAGGATGTCAAGCTTTGTGGCTTTTGGATGACCCAGTGGAAGAGGGCCAATGCCCAGAGTAAGTGGCATGTGTGCGTTGTTTTTATATTAGGAACTGATGAAATCTGCCTTCAGCTCCAAATTTCTCATCTCTCTCATTCAGTGGATTAAAATGCATGTGAAATAATCTGCAGCCAATGAAAACAAAACTCCATACATGACAATTGAAAGAGGGCTGAGTACTAGAAAAATAAGAAGACACTGTTTCCTTAGCTTAATGAAAAGGGTTATAGCAGAACATCTGTGATCTGATGCATCTCCAGTCAAAAGTGAAAGAAATATTACTGTCAGAGATATGGGTTGAGTTTAATCAATTGAGTTAGTCAGTTTTATACACTGGATAAAATAAATATACTTGATGACACTCTGCTGCCCAATTTATAATGTTGGGTTAGGTGGTTGAGCCTTTGCAGTCTGTGGATTACAAAAAAACATTATGCACTTCCCATAATCTTGAAGTCTGTTTATTCCTTCCCTAACTAAAAAAGATAATTCCAATTGTATCATGTATTGAACTTTTTGGTATTGCTGATTTTTATTTTCAGGTTGCCTGAGAGCAATTTATTTTATCCACCATGTAGATTTGCCTAATTCAGTGGATTCTGGGCTTACAGTATCTTACAGTAAAAACAACCAATAAAAAATCTCCACTAAAATGACATGACCCAATAAAAGTAGCAAAACAAAAACAAAAAAGAACAAGACTCAATAATACAAGAGAACTACTTTACCAGGGCCTGGAGGAAACGGCTGGATTAAAAAATGGCAGAGTTGGTTCAAGACAAAGCTCTGGTGAGAATATCATTCCAGAGGGACAGGCAGAGGAGATTCCAGCAGAATTTATTGTACCAATGATTATTATTCTCTTGAATCTAAACCAGGGGTCTTCAAACTTGGCCCTTTTATGACTTGTTGACTTCAACTCCCAGAATTCCTCAGCCAGGCACACTGGCTGAGGAATTCTGGGAGTTGAAGTCCATAAGTCATAAAAGGGCCAAGTTTGAAGACCCCTGGTCTAAACTCAGTAGTTCAGAAAGAAAGAACAACTGATGATTATTTTCTGCCTTCTTTTCTATACACAGGCAAAGACAAGCTGGAAACAATGATAGCAGATCTGTGCACTCTCATTCGAAAGGGTCAGTTGGTTGCTCCTGCCTGCCAAGAAGTCCCTTTGGTAGATTACCAAGCAGCTTTGAAGATTTCCCAGGAACCATATGTATCAGTTAAGCAGATCCTCCGGATGTGAAGATCATCTGATGAGAAAATAACAGACAAGCATGTTCAGTCCCAGAAGGCCTGAATGATTCAGCATTACAGAACCGAAGTGATTTATATCCTCACGTCCATCTTCTGGCTCAACAGGGACAGACAGAGGAGTGCGGAGCAAACAGTGCAGGCTTAACATAGAGGGGAAATCACTATCCAATATCAGTGATGGCATGGGAGCTAAAGCAATTTTGGTTTCTATCCAACCAGGGAATCCTTGTAGACTTTCTCTTTTTATTTTTTGTTTTGTTATTAAACTTATATAGCATCCATCAGGCCAGAGACAACTTTAGGCAGCTTGATAGAAGTCTGGAGAAAAAAAGAGACATTTCAGCCCATGGAGGATCTGCTCGCAACAGTTCTTATCTTGGAAATTATTTCATCTATGATGATGTATGTGTACACACTCAGAATATTTACTAATATACAGTGTGATAAGACTTCCTCAAGAGTGGAATGAGATGGGACAGATGGTGGTCCCACTGGGGTTAAAGACTTTGTATAAATCTCTCTCTGATTCTGCAGATTATAACGAATTAGGTAGGTTTTTAGTATTTTCCTCTTTTACAGACACAGGATGCTGTCAACAGTCTTTACAGCCAGATCCCTTTCTTTTCTGAGCGAAATGACTCTTGACAAGTTAGTCATTGAGCAGGAAAATCATGGTGGATGCATTCAGCTTCAAAATTAGTTCTGTGGCTTCTGAGGTAACTTTCCCCAACTTCATATTTGATTTTCATAACTCTTGACCCACACAACTGATCCTCATGCTGGCTGGCAAATATATGACCAAGTCCAAAATATTTGGGATTGAGAAGAATTTTCTAAGCCAGCGTTTTTCAACCCTGACAACTTGAAGATGTATGGACTTCAACTCCCAGAATTCCACATATTGGAAGTTTCCAAGTCCATCCAAGTCAAGTTGAAGTTCACACATCTTCAAGTTGCCAAACTTGAGAAACACTGTTCTAAGCCATTCTTACGCATTTTCAGAGATGTATTTTAGAAGCAGCAGCAGATGCTAAAAATAGAGTGATCTGTACAGTAATATGCAACAAGGTAAACTAGCTTCACTTAGTAGATTTCTTAGCAGCTCCTTTTCGTTCTAATGTTAGTTTATTAAAGGTGGATGAGTAATTAGCCCACCAAGGCATTTTCCTTGGAGCAGCCAGCTTGCAGGGGAGTTTCTAAACAGCTGCAGTGTAATTTGAGAGCCAGGATGGATCAATTGTAGCCTGCAGCATCGAAAGTCCTCTTTGGGATATAATGTCGGAAAAAGAACAGTTTTGAATTGGTTATTTATATCATGATGGCTGTAACTGAGATGAAAGCAAATTGCATTTGATTACAAACCTGTTCTTGCAAAAATCACACAATGGCCGTTGAAATGTCAGTGATTTTCATCTCCAATAAAGTGTTTTAGCTCTGATCACCGATGAGATTTTTCCTTGGCCTTAGTAATAGCAAATGACAGCCTTGAAGCCCTTCAATTGCACAGTGTTGCTGCATCAGTTTCGAATCTCTTCTGCTGTACTGGTTTAATTGTTTGTGTCAGGTTTTCAGACATTAGATTTGATATGTAGGAGTCTTGTGCTCTTATGCGCAAAATGTAGATAGTGAAGGTGCTGGACTTAAATGCGCGGCATGGTTATAATGAAATGATAGGTTGGTCCTACATAAATGTGGCACAGCACAATAAAGCCATATGTGCATTTTAGTTTTGAGTGGCTTTGGTTTACTTTAGTATGGTTTGCATTTATTGTTGCATAGCTTGCAGTGGGAACCAAATAATTAGACCTGTTCTGAAAATGATCTACCTTCTTGCTTCATTTCAAAGGATAGCAGGCAAATGGAAGAGCTTTATATGCCTTGACTGTAGCCATATTACCCAGATCTGGGATTCTTCCATTTAAAAATAGATTATTTGAGGGCTTACTTGAAAGGAAAAAAGCAATGTTATACTTCTTCCTTTAAATTTAAATGCTCCAGTCCTGGTCATGTTCCCTTTGAAGCTGGAGAGAGAA
This sequence comes from Protobothrops mucrosquamatus, assembly GCF_001527695.2. NCBI lineage: Eukaryota > Metazoa > Chordata > Lepidosauria > Squamata > Viperidae > Protobothrops > Protobothrops mucrosquamatus. The sequence continues at coordinate 854,067 of NW_015386587.1, read as the reverse complement.
CTCTAAGAAAACTGTTGGGAAACACTGTTTTAATGCTTCAAGATGCTAGAAATTGACACTCCGGCACTGAAACCCTGTTCCTTTTTCATTTGGCTTATTGTGGGGTTGCAGCCAAGAAGATTGCAAAAAATCAATCTAAGATGGAATCCTTCAAGAAAGAGAAGACAGCAAGGAGGGTGGGGGGAGGAAGGCAGAGAAGAAAGAAGAGAAGAAGCCTAAGCTCAAAGAGGAATTAGATGAGTATGAGCAGGCCTTGGCAGCCTGGTCCAACTCTAAAGATCCTTCTGCTCACCTCCCCAAAAGGTAAGGACCCCCAGTTGGTTGGAGAAGGGATGCTGCAGACTCAGAAATGAATGGGGCGACTTCCACTCCGGGAGTTTGAGGCAACCTGGAAAATGTCCCATGGTACTCTTTGGCCAAATGCAGGGGCAACCTAGGAGGTCAGGCCTGAATTTGGCTTCATCACAATAATTTTAGATACCGTACATCTCAATGATATAGTTTCAGGATCATGTGAAGCGACAGTTTACACTTTATACTGCACTTTATACTTCACTGGTGAGTCCACACTTGAAATGCTGCATCCAGTCCACTCCAGAAAGTGCAGAGAAGAGAAACAAAGATGATAACGGGTCTGGAGGCCTAATCATATGATGAACGGTTGAGGGAACTAGGTATGTCTAGTCCAGGGGTCTTCAAACTTAGCCCTTTTATGACTTGTGGACTTCAACTCCCAGAATTCCTGAGGAATTTTGGGAGTTGAAGTCCACAAGTCATAAAAGGGCTAAGTTTGAAGACCCCTGGACTAGTCTAATCAAGAGAAGGACTAGGGGTGATTCCAGTACTTGAGGAGCTGTCACAGAGAAGAGGCAATCAATTCTCCAAAGCACCTGAGAGTATGACAAGAAGTAAAGGGTGGAAGATCAATAAAGAGAGAATCAACCTAGAACTAAGGAGAAATTTCCTGACAGAACAATTAATCAGTGGAATGACTCACCTCCAGAAGTTGTGGATGCTCCAACACTGGAGGTTTGTGTGGAATGATATAAGGAATCCTGCCATGGGTGATGGACTAGAAGACCTTCAATGTCCCTTCCAATCGCATTCTATGTTCTATGATACTGGATTGCTATCCCTAGTACATGGACTACAATTCAGGGGTTTTTTTACATATAAATATATTTTTTTTACTTAAGCAAAAAGCAAATATAATGAAGAAAAGAGAAGAAAAAAGTAAAAGTGCAAAAAGCAAAGAAAAATAAGAAAAATAAAAAAGAAATGAAAAAATACACAGCTTCCAACCTTCTTTTCAACAGTTACAAACTCATTACGCCTCCTCCCCTTTTTTAGTCTTATTGGAATAATCAAAAGCATACATCATCACTTACTTTTTTTCCCATTTTCAGTAAAAAGTCTATAAAAAGGTTTACAGTCTTATAAAAATATTTGTTTTATCCCTGATCAAATAAGTCAATTTTGCTATTTCTGACATCTTCATAACCCATTCCATATAGGAAGTTTTTCAGACAGACCGGTCTGATTGATTACACCTTGGCATTTTGACTGCTATACTGCAGTTCTACTTTTTACAATCGCTTTTGCCTTGCTTTCTGTCTGAAAAACTTCCTGTATATACTCCCTTGACTCGGCTGGCAAAGAGCGGAGGAGAGCCTGTGGCTTGGTGGTTAAACAACTGCCTAGCAGGTAAACTGCCCAGGTTCGAATCCCATAAAGGGTGTGGCTAACTGAAGAGAGCAAATGAGCTCGAAATGGCCATCTTAGTCTCCCAGTTTAATTCTTTAACTCTTTGTCAGAAAAAGAAATTTGGAGATATATATATCTGCTAAACTTATTCATATCAAAGCAAAGTAAATCAGAAGCTCGGTACTGCCACTGACAGCAAGGGTTTGCCATTAATTAGGGTACAAGATACTTTCTAACTTAATCACCAGTGTACTGCTTATTGTAATATGTTGCTCCTATTTTTCTAACAGGCCTCTAAAAGGGTAATCTTTAATGGATAAATGATTAAATTAGTAGCAAAAGTAAAGTAATTTTAAATGACAAGGACAGGAAAATTATATGAATTGTCTTTGAAGTATTAGAATTTAACTCAAAAGATTTTATTTTTCTTAGACCCAGTAAGTGCACCTTGCATTAAACTTTTTTTTTCTTTTGGCTAAGCCAGCCTTGATTGAATTTCTATGACAATGTGCTAAAACCATACTCTCACACAACACAAGCACACCAAAAGCACAGTTACTTAATTTACTGGGTCACATCCTGTTGAGCTGTGGATTGCTTGCTTTATTGAATAAGCCACAGTTAGTTGGGCTCACCCCACATGCTAAGCCATAAATTTTTGCCAGCCAAAACACATCAAGTCAAAATTAAATCACCTAACGCTGGTTGGACTATTTGAAGCCAACTGCCAGCTTCTGGTTTCTTTATTTTTGTTTCGTTTTTGTTTTTTTGCCTTCCATCTGAATGTATGCAAAGATTGAGCTGCTGTCCCTATGTTTGCTAGGAAAGTAGATGACTACTGTGCTATTCTGGCATAGATGAATCAGGGTGACTGGATTTGTTATCTGTTTGTGAGTCCATCCATCTCTTTCTGCAGCTGCTCCACATTCCTTGTTCTAGCTCATCCATCATCTCTTAATTGGCCTCTTACTCCTTTGGCCCATTAATCTCAATCTTGGTACACAGGAGTTTGTCTTCATTTAACCAGAGACTTGGAGAGAGAAAGTAAGCACAGGTACTTTGCTTTTGTAACAGAAGCAGCTGCAGTTTATTATACATGAGCCAGTGAACACAAAACATGGCTGAGTTGGGAAACTGATTGGGTGTCCCTAATTGAGGTGGGCGGTGGGGGTGCGAGCACTGACAACTAGGGCTAAAAAGCCAGTGTGTTCCCTCTTCACAGAATGGCATTGTTTATGGGCAAGCAATTAGGTTTTCTATAAACATTCTCCCCCCACAACAGTCTGGCAGAAGCATATAGCCCTTGGGAGGACGACAACTATGGTGAGTCTCTTTCCAGACCATTAGCACCAGCAGGCTGCAGATGGTGATGGCTGTCTTCATTGGTATTGCAAGAGAAATGAGTACCATTTTCCTGTTATCATTGCTGCCATGATGGGTAGGGAAGGAAGAATTGGTTCCACATGGCACAGGGATTAATGGGACAGAACAATGCTGTAGCTGAAGGACAGGAAGGGGGGGGGGGTGGCCCCCAAAGCTATTTTAAACCAATCTAAAACAACTTTCTTAGCAGTGCTTACACTTGCTTTTAAAAAAGTTTCCATTTTTGATACTCCTGAGACAGAGAGAGATCTATGAAGAGTGAGGGAAAATTAAAACATATAACAATAGGGGACCTTGGAGGTCTTCTAGTCTAACCTGCTCAAACAGGAGACCCTATGCTGGCTGGAGATTTCTGGGAGTTGAAGTCCACAGGTCTTAGTTGCCAAGGTTGGACACTCTTCCCCTATACCATTCCAAATGGCTGTCCGCTCTCTTCTCAAAAACCACCAGTGATGGAGCACCCATGACTTCCTGAGGTAAGCCGTCATCATTTGATAAAATGCACCAAGATACAGGAGCAGGGGACAAGGGGCCATTTCTGTCATCCAAACAGCCCCCGCAAAGCAGCATAGGGTGCTCCCTATTAACAATAATAAAGTTGGAAGGGACCTTAGAGGTCATCTAGTCCAACCCCCTGCTCAGGCAGGAAACTCTATACCATTTCAGACAAATGGCTGACCAGTCTCTTCTTAAAAACTTCCAGTGTTGGAGCATTCACAGCTTCTGGAGGCAGGTTGTTCCACTGATTAATTGTTCTAACTGTCAGAAAATTTCTTCTTAGTTCTAGGTTGCTTCTCTCTTTGGTTAGTTTTCATCCATTGCTTCTTGTTCTCTCTTCAGGTGCTTTGGAGAATAGCTTGACTCCCTCTTCTTTGTGGCAGCCCCTGAGATATTGGAAGACTGCTATCATGCCCCCTCTCGTCCTTCTCTTCATTAAATTAGACATACCCAATTCCAGCAACCGTTCCTTATATGTTTTAGCCTCCAGTCCCCTAATCATCTTTGTTGCTCTTCTCTGCACTCTTTCTAGAGTCTCAACATCTTTTTTATATCATGGTGACCAAAACTGGATGCACTATTCCAAGTGTGGCCTTACCAAGGCATTGTAAAGTGGTATTAACACTTCACATGTTATCCAAGCGTTTGCTTAATTACTTTATTCTTTCCAAATATGTAGATATCAAGGATTGAAAAATTTACTGTTGTCAAATACAGGTAATTCTCGATTTACAATCATTCATTTAGTGAATGTTCGAAGATACAGTGGCACCAAAAAGAGTGGCATTATAACCAGTACTTGCACTTTGGATCATTGTAGTATCCTCATGGTCACATGAGCAAAATTTGGGCGCTTGGCATGTATTTACAAAAATTGCAGCATCCTGGGGTCATGTGATTGCCATTTGTGATTAATGGCCTATGATATAATTACCATTGTGCCACGACCAAAGTGTACCCTAAAATGGGAATAAGCATGCTCAACTGCCCTGGGCAATTGGAGAAAAACTACTTTGGGGAGGTGCAGGCAAAGGAGTCTGAATAACATCCATAAAACTTCTCAAAAAAACCACACCCCTGTCTTAAATATCCTGCATTGATTGCTCCCCATCATATACCCCATTATGCAGAACTGAGGAGACACAGCAATATTTGACAAATGGTTACATGGAAATTAAAGCGGAAGCAAAATGTCCCCGAAGTTTTAATGCACATTTTTATTTATATACAGATTTATACTCAGCCCTGCATTGTTTGGTGCATTTTATTTCTGTTTTTCATTTTTGCCTAATGATAAAGTAAGGGAACAATGTGCGTTCTGACTGCCATTGCTATGGCACAGAATTGAACCACTTTGAACAGTTTTTTTTCCAGTTGCTCGAGCAGTTGAGCAGTCTTAAGTGTTGTAATAGGAAACACATAATTGCCTGCTGGAATCAGCCCTGCTCATTTGTGATTACTCCTCTAGGACTGATATGACAGTTCAAGTATATATGCAACTATCTCAGTTTCAATATCTGAACTTATATATGTGTGTGTGTGTGTGTGTGATCTACATAGAGGTTATTACTGAATCTCCTAGTCCAGGGCTTTTCAACCTTTTTACCGATTGTACCACTTTTAGGATATGACAATATTCGAGTACCACCTAGCAAGGTGTTAAAAACTTGATGACCAAAAAAAAAAAAACCTGTTCAAAGTAGCAATTGCACTGAAATGACTTATGACCATTTTCACACTTATGACCATTGCAGCATGCCCAGGGTCATGTGATTTATATTTGCATGCTTGGCAAGTGATTCATATTTATAATGGTCACAGTGTTCCAGGGTCATGTGATCCCCTTCTGCAACCTTTTGACAAGCAAAGTCAATGGCTGCTGGTTGCCAAGTGCTAGGGCAGGACTTCCTTTCCTCCCTCCCTTCCCTGCCTCCCTTTTTCTGATTCCCATCTCCTTCTGAAGGAAGAATTTGAAACCCCCCCATATTTTCCCTCTTCCATATATTGATCAAACAAGGAAAGGCCTCCAGAGACAGAAAAGACAAGCTGCTGAGTGAACTAGCTTAAAAAGGCACATTCCCGTTTAAGAATTAACTACTGGCTAGAAAGGAAAGGAAAGAGTGCAGCCGGCACTTAAGGAAGAAAAAAAAATGTAAGTACTGGCTGCCGGCTAAGGCAGCCTCCCCAAATGGCTCCATTCATAAGTAAAGGAATGCTAGAGGCAAAATCCATTCAGGAGAAAAATACTTCAAAATCCCTTGCAGCAAAACTTACAGCTAACNAAGCTAACATGAGACATCAGCCAAATAGAAATTGCTGAACACTCCTTAAGAACACAAAGCCCGCATTGCACAAATCCCAGAACTTCAAAGTCACAAAAGCACATAAGAATCCTTCCACTCTCCATCTCCCTCCCTCGTGCCTCACCTCTAGCCATTGCTGCCTTTTTTCATTCCTCTTGGAGGGTGACCCCTCCCCCACTGCATTTGTTGCCTGTTTGCTGCTGCCAGCACAGGTGGCTGCCACAGCAGTTGTAGATCGGCTCATGGCCAGCCTGCTTGATCCTCCTCCTCCTCCTCTCCTCCTCCTCCTCCTCCTCCTTCTGACTCCATCTCCTCCCAAGGCTGTTGCTTTTTCTCTCTCCCTCTCCTGCCCAAACTGCCTCCTTTTATAGCCTCTCCTGTCTCCGCCCCCTCCTCCTTTCTCATGGGGGAGGGTGAGCCAGAAGTGAGCCTGGGGCCTTTGCAGCTCCAGAGGACTCTCTCACTGTAAGTCCTTGCCTGTGCTGGCTCTTTCCCTCCCCCACTACACTTGGCTAGGCAGGGCTGTGTACCACCTGCTACTCATTAATGTACCACAAGTGGTACGCGTACCACCGGTTGAAAAGCCCTGTTCAGTACCATGAGGCACAGCACGTAAACATGTGTTAATGTCAACTTATGGGAAGGCACAGGTATATAATAAAGTATTTGGAGATACTTCTATGACCCTACCATAGGAGAATGCTGAGGTGCTAAATCTATCACTTTGCACATCAGGGTTAAAAGTTCTCTGCTTGACCTCATTCCAGGCTTTGTTTACACCCAGGATAGGTAGATAGGTATTAAGGGGAAAGCTCACAATGATGTAATATTTGACTGCCACTGCCTGCCAGTGAAGCAGCTATCATTCTGCCAGGGTAATCAGATGTCCAACTTTTGCCAGTTCTTTCTGTCTTTGAGGTTCTCTGTGTAGATATATCCCTTTATCAGAATTACATTCCATTTGTATGGACTGTATACAGTGAAGCATTCACTATGATTTGCTGCTGCATGTCTTTCTACAAATCACAAGTATTTCAATTTGTGTGTAAACTCTTCACTTTTGGGGGAAATAATAAATTAAATGTGCTGAAATATTTTAAATAAACATAGAATCACACTATCAAAGGGCAACCTAAGTTATTTATGAGCTTATTTCAGTTATCACTGATATATGATCCCCATGGTCATGTGATCAAAATTCAGATGCTTGGCAACTGACTCATATTTATGACGGCCGCAGTCCTAAATCAGGGTCATGCGATTCCCTTTTGCGACCATCTGACAGGCCAGGTCAATGGGAAAGCCAGATTCACTTAATAACTGTGGTGCTAACAATTGCAGTGACCCACTTAACAATTCTGGCACAAAAGGTTGTAACAAGGGTCCTCAAACTTGGCCCTTTAATGACTTGTGAACTTGATAATGATAATAATGATAAAAGTTGGAAGGGACCTTGGAGGTCAACTTCAACTCCCAGAATTCCTCAGCCAGTCATAAAAGGGCCAAGTTTGAAGATCTCTGGGTTATAAAATGGGGCAAAATTTACTTAACAAATGTTTCACTTACCAGAAATTTTGGGCTCAATTGTGGTTGTAAGTCGAGGATTGGCTGTATAATAATAATAATAATAAAGGAGTCGTCGAGACATTTTTGAATTCTTAAATTACAAGTTTAATAATTTATCATGCCCGTGGTAGCCCAATCACACCTACAAGGTACCATAACCGGAGGCACGAAACTACCCCCTCCTCGGATTAAATCCAACACTGGGACAGCTCTCTCCTGGTTAAAGGAGCACGTCTCCTTTAAGAGCCGCCGCCGCGTGCCGGAAGAAACAGGCGAACTTCGAAAGCGCCGCCGCAAAAGCTGCTTGGGAAGCTTCCCGACTCGCGGCGTAATGTGACGTGCCTACGTCAGCGCGCACGCCATTGCGTGCGTGTACTACGCCAGCGAGAGGCAACGAGAGGGAGGGGGGCGAAAAAAAATCGCCGCTGCCGCCGCCGCCGCCCCCCCTCAGTCGGCCGCCCCCGCGTGGACCTCAGCGCGTGCACCGCCGCCCCTCCGTCATCGTCCCCGGCGCGGGGTCCCGTGCTGGTTCTTTTTTGGAGGGGGAGATGCCTCGGGTCTATATCGGGCGCCTTAGCTACCAGGCCCGAGAGCGGGACGTGGAGCGCTTCTTCAAGGGCTACGGAAAAATCCTCGAAGTGGATCTCAAGAACGGGTGAGGCGTGCCGGCGACTTTAATCCTTCCTCCGCCTGCCCGGGGCCGGAAGGTCCTCTCTGGGCCTGGCCCGGCCCGGACTTTCATGCCGCGTTTCCTCCTGTCAGTACGGCCTGTCCCCACAAAGCGCATGCGCGCCCTTTCTCTGTCCTTTCCCGCGCGCGCCTCTCCGTCCCTCTTGCCCTCCCCCTTCTCCTCTCCTCCCCCCCCAAAGCGATACTCGTGCGTTTCGCCGAGATCCTTCCGGGGAATCCTTGAAGTCGCTCCTGGGCCAAGGTCCGTGTCGACCCCTCTTGTGGTCCGTGCGGTGCTGTTGGAGGAGACCCGTGCGCTCCTGTCCGGGTCAAGGCAGGCGAGGAAACCTGGGGGTCGCGCGTGATCCAGCCGCGCTTTTTCTAGCCCAACTTTTCTGCAAGAGCAAAAGCTTTCATTCCCCGAACTCTGGGTTGAAAAGGTTGACTGGCCCAAAGTCACCCTGTGAATTTCAGTGACTGAGGATGGACTTGAACCTGCATTTCTTCCCTCCAGCACCTTAACTATTTGGGATGTTGTGTTTTGGGGCAGGGGGCCTTTGAGTCGGTTTTTTACTTGTTCGTTCAGTTTTCCTGGCAAAGTTTTTCAGAATTAGTTTGCCATCTAGGGCTGAGAGAGAGCGACCGGCCCATAGTCATGCAGCTGGCTTCTTGTTAAAGGCTGGACTTAAAACACATGATCTCCCAGTTTCTAGCCCAGTGGTGGTGAACCTATGGCTCGGGTGCCAGAGGTGGCACTCAGAGTCCTCTCTGTGGGCACGCGTGCCGTCGCCCCAGTCCTAGGCCTTCAGCTGGGTTTTATAAAACCTTTTCGCTTTAGGCTTCTGCCGCAATGTACAAAAAAAAGGTTCGATCAATCAGTCAATTTCAACTTCTCACGGAAAAAAAAAATCTTGCAAAGTTGGAATTGATTGATTGAACTTTTTAGTCCCACCCAGTTTGCTGTTACCACCGCAGCCACGCCCACCCAATGGGCCACACCCACCTGGCACCCGACGATGCATAAGTGGGTTTGGGGTTGCAGTTTGGGCACTCGGTCTCTAAAAGGTTCGCCATCACTGTTCTAGCCTGATGCCTTAACCACTGCATCAAACTGGCTCTGCTTTAACTGTTACATTTGCCCAAAGCTTGGATGTTGTTATTACATTTTTTAAAATACGTCTAACTGGCAGAGGCAAGCATACCTAAACCTCTGCCTTCTGGTTTCCCCACAACAGCCTTGTCAGGTGGGTTTGGCTGTGAGAGTGACTGGCCCAAAGTCACTCAGCCTACTTTCATGCCAAAGGGAGGCCTAGAACTCACAGGCTCAAGGTCAGCACCTTCACCAATACACCAAACTGGCTCTCTTGCTTTCATCTCGTGTTTAAAATCTATCATAGGACAAAATGAAATGTCTTCTTTCCTGAAGCCGACCTGGAGCTGAAAGGGGTCCTGGATGAAGCCCTTTTCTTAATGAACGAGCAGTACTGGAAGCTGCCATGTACTGTCTGGGTTCATGCATTGTGCTGTTCATGCTTTGATTGACCATGGCTTATTTAATATCTAACAGCCAGATCCACAATAATATGGTAAGCCACAAACTATGGTTTACAAACCACAGTGATTCAATTCAGGCAACATGCCAAACCAAGAGTAGACAAACAATTTTGATGTGGCATTTTGTACTATGGGTAAACAGCATCTTGCATGGACCATTAGTCTAATTTCAGTATTGTCTTTTTTGGTTTAACTGGAGATATTAGATGTTGCACCTGAGATTTTTTAATAGCTGGCCCACGGGCCGGTTGCATCATGCAGAGGATGCGCCCACCCCAGCTCCAGCAATGCAAAAAAAGTCGCAACACATCGCGACACGTCACGTGACGTGATGAGTTTGATACCCGTGCTCTGTGTCTAATCAGTAGCCATTTTAATAATTATGATATAGTGCTTGATTTTTTGGACTTGGATCAGGAAAGTAATGGTTAGAAAATAAATGCTATGCTGTCTTAACTTATTGTAGAATTTAAATAAATCTGATGTAAAATGCATTTTTAGCACTTGTAAAGCAGTACAATCAAATGTGTACATGTTTAAAACCAATCCATTGCATTTTTACAGAACATATTGCCTCATGAGAGGGCTTAAGCCTGGGTTTAAAGGGAGTAGGCATCATCCCTTTCATGAAGAATTATTTCATGATAGAATTGCAACATGATTTATAGAGCAGCACTAGGTGTATTTATTTGAAATACTATTTAATTTACTCTGGTGTATTCTCATGTAAATATGCATACCCATTTTAAAGTATTTCTGAAAAAAATGGCAACTTTACAAAAATAATTATATAGTTGAACTATTTCTTCTGTAAAGGAGCACTGTGAAATTGATAACAATACTAGTGGTACAACAGGAGACAGGTGTCCATAATCCCCGCTAGTAGCTGGTTGACCAGGAAATCATTGCCACATTGGGATAAATGTTCTAGAATGTATGAATTATACATGACTAAATCTTGCATGGGTTTCTTTAGATTGAGCAGGTTCTTTTTAGGACAAACACTTCTAACAGCTATCAGAAGATGAAAAGATGTTAGTTATTCCTTATAGGATATAACAGTGGTGGCGAATCTATGGCACACGTGCCAGAGGCGGCACTCGGAGCCCCCTCTGTGGGCACACGTGCTGTCGCCCTAGCCCTGCCTTTCCCCACGGCCCCCTACTCACCAGCAGCCCCACCAGAGGAGAGTCGCCCCCGAGCACGGCCCACGTGGAGCAGCGCAGCCAAGCACATGGAGCCGGGCAGCTGGGACAAGACTCCGCCCTCGCATTCCATTGCGCACAGATGACGCTGCAGGGTGAGGGCAGAGGGCATGGCCGCCATGGCAGTGCTGGGCCACCTGGGTGATCTGCGATGGGTCGTGGAGGCGGTGAGTGGCCCTGCAGATGGGCAGGGTGGAGGCAGAGTGGACAGGATGGGGCGGAACGAGGCAGGGGTGGTTTTGGGGCACTCGGTCTTTAAAAGTTTCGCCATCACTGGGATATAAGATAAAACTTTAAGTGTAAAGCCCCCTATTTAATAGTCTTTAATTGCAAGCATTAATATTTATCTCTGTTGTTACATTTGTGATATACAAATGATAAAAATTATATATTTTTATAACATATCATGCATAATGTCATTATAGAAATGATGCAGGCTGATGCAGATGTTTGGTAATAGCATGCTAAACTGAGGTTTTACTATATGAACAACTAGCAAACAAGCCAAAGTTCTTGCACTTAATAATAAACTAATGGTGATGCCATCTAGATTTATCAATGTGATCAATTAATAAAAGTATTCAGATAGGATCAGTTCTTAGTATTCAAGCAACATTCAAATTGATCTCAGTTTGAACATAGATTTCTGAAGGTGGTTTCTATTCTTTGCCTATCTTCAGATATCACACGATGCTTTGGAGAATAATGCTTTGGAAGCATCCCCTTTTACTTTTGATTAACTGAGGTCTGTGCTGTTTAATGGAACAAATTGAGTAAAGGTAACTGGCTAATATTCAGAAAGCCAACTTCAAAATTAATAGGAAATAGAGTTTATTGAACTCTAGAGAGCACAGTAAACTAAACGATTGCTTAAAAATAGAAGTATTTTTTTCCAAATTATCACTAACAGTAAAGTTCATGGGCTATTTAAGAAGTTTTGCATATTACACTAAATTTGAGACTAATTGCTTTCAGTAATTAGCCAGATTTAATTTTTCCGCTAATTGTTATTAAAGGGCCTGAATTTTAGTAGCTAAAATAGTATTAAGTTTAGGCTATAACACTTTTATACCTTTTTGCAAAGTAATTTGTTGGCTTTGTTCTAATGTTTGCGAATTTTAATACAGTAATGCTTAGCAAACTGAGGATGGTATACCAATAGATTGTAACTCCTTATTCTGTGAGAAATTGGCAATATGGGTAAAACAAGTTGGGATATATATGAGAAAAACTAAATTGGGGTCGCAGCATTAAAAAGTCCATACTTTTTGACTTGCCTTAATGTCCAGGATAATATTTTTGTTTGCCGGGGTCTAATCCCTTACCTTATTCTGAAGCTTTAAAATGGCAGCATAGTGTCAGATACAACTGTTTTACTCTGGTTGGCAGTAATATTAAGGCAGTAGAAACTTGTTTTCCTGCTGTATTAGTTTACCATTCAAAATACCAACTGTTATACAACTAAAGCATCTCCTAGACTTCTGTCAGATATTGATGGTTCAGACCACTAGCGCCTTTAACAACTCAGATTTCAGGAGATGAATGTCATCAAAATCTATCTTGGGCAGAAGAAGGATTGCAACTAGAAATATAATTCTGGTAATTCGAAAGTTTGAAAAAACATTTTTCTCCATTTGGTAGAAAAGTAATTTTTTTATTATTTTTTGCTATCAACCCAAATATTTACTTTAACTACATTAATTATTTCAGCTAGCATATACATTTGTACTATCTGGCTTATTTGTAATGTGTTCAGAATAAAAACTTTTTTAGAAGCCTTTGTGGATGAACCATCTCAAGATAATTTATAGAAAAGAATCCTGCCTATATATTTACTTAGATGATATATTTATATGTTAAAAGAATAAATGCTTTAACCTTTTGCAACCAAAATTACAGATTTTGGTAATTTGTATCATCTAATTCTAGAGAATGCTACAATCTGTTTCACCATATGCTACCCAAGCATATGTCTCTAGTAAACAAAAATATTATGGTATTAAAAACAAAGAGCATATTTGAGTATTATGAAATGTTCTAGAATTAAAAAAAAATAGTAATGAAATATTAATGTAAAAGGTTTCCTTCCATTAAACATTCTTTTTTTTTTTTTTCAATATAAAATTTTATTGTTTTTATCATAAAAAAAAAGAAATACATCACAGATATTACACAATGTTATAACCCATCCCCCCACCCCCCGGACTTCCCAAACCAACCTAGGCTAATATTCAAATACAAGTAAACAAATATTAATATCTCTAACTCCAAAGTCTAAACTTAAACAATCCATCTCCTC
>NW_015386587.1:819608-839634 GCF_001527695.2 Protobothrops mucrosquamatus | reverse complement strand
CTCGCCTACATCGTCCATATAGGACGACTCGGGAACTCAACTCCTACCCCGGGCAGCTCACCTATCCCCTTATGCCCAGGGGAAAGGTATCAAGCCGTTTGACAGCTGATGCTGGCTGTCAAACCGGCTTTTACGCAAAACAGGCGGGAGGCAGCAAACAGCTGCGACCGACGAAATCGCCTGCCACCGGAAGTCCTTCCATTAAACATTCTAATATTTTTTTAATGGCCAATTTATACATTTGGAAAATATTTTGCTCATTTAAAAAGATATGTTTCATAATAAGGCATTTTTTTAAGAATTCCACTAATTTTTTGCTTCTGCTTTGGGGAAATAGAAGAAAGCAATTAGGGAAATGTGGAAGGCATAATGTTTTTTCCTGAAATTGCCTCAGTTTGCTTCTTTTGTTCTTTCCTTCCTTTCCTCATATTTGCAAACAGCAGCTCACTCTAGTCAGCCCTGTAAGAATTTCTTACTTATCAGATACTCAAGTAAGAATTTCTATCCAGAAGCTGTTCGCAACAGCTCAGAGACCCTCCTTTATTTCTTTGGTGACTACTAGTCTTTAAGCAACGCCAATTGCTCAGGGTCTTCTAATTGAGGGGAAACGCAGGAAGATCCTGTACAGAATTTCCATATGATCCATCTGTAGTCTAAAATTTCAAAAGAGCCAGAGTGGCTTCTTTAAAGTTACCAGCCTCCTAACTGTGTTGTTATATTGTGTGGTCTACTTCCTGTCTATAATGTGCTTTAAATAATGGGGGTTTTTTTCTTTTTGAAAGAAAAAGTTATAAAAGCTTTAATTCCAAAGAGCGATTTGTCTCTTTGTGATTTCTTAAGCTAATTAATACCTGCTGCCATAACCCACTTTATGCTTTGTACCCTTTTTAAATAGTTACATCATGCTCTTCCTGATAGGAAAAGCCTTTGTGGCCACCAACAGGCTTAGTTTTTGTTTGGAGGAAGATGCTTCTGAAATAAGTATCCTACATTCCCTAAGTTTCAAAATATTTCCTACTATCAGCGCTTGCTGAGGTAATTGGTGACATATTTGATTCTGGAATAGTCTCTTCTCTTCTCAGGTATGGCTTTGTTGAATTTGATGATGTGCGTGATGCAGACGATGCTGTTTATGAACTAAACGGCAAAGATCTTTGTGGGGAGCGTGTAATTGTTGAGCATGCTCGAGGCCCTCGTCGTGACAGCAGTTACGGTTCTGGACGCAGTAAGCACTACATACCATTGTACCAGTGATTCTTCTTTCTATTTAAAATAGAATATTTTTAAAACTGTATAATTTTTTTAAATGTAAAGTTTGACTACTGTGGTTTCTATTAAAATAATATCTGGATGTTAAATTATATTAAACTTTTTTAATGTAATTAAATAAATGAGATTTAATTTTTGTTATCTTACTTTTGTAAATATTTAAATGGCTTATTTGTAATGTTAATATTTGTTTAACATAGACTTAACTAAGACCTCAATGTTTCAATTAAGAGTCCTTTGAGGCTAAGATGACTGCCTGTTCCATTTGCTGACCCTGGGTTGCCTTTCCATGAGTGGCTCTTTGACCTTTGTGGCCCTTGGCTGACCAAAAGGAAGCCATGTGACGACCGCAACTTTTTCCCATTAGACCTGGGTGGTGAGGACCCCAAGGGTTAGAGACAGATGTGATTAATCTGAAATAGGTGCCTGAAAACCATTATTCATGTCAGATATTCAGAAAACTTTAAATCAATGTAAGTAACATTAGTAACTGACTATAGTGATTTGGTTATTTTGTTTTCAAAAAATGTTATTTTTTAAAAAACGTAATTGTAGATGCATGTTCAATATTAGTAGTTAATGTAAAATATACATTATTGTGTGATAATATTCTAGACATATGTACATAGATTTCTGGCTGGCTCTATTAGTATAATATTTAAAGCAAGGAGAATGTAGTTTAGCCTAGGGATGGGGGCGGGAAATTGTTAACATAACTTTTGGATAGACTAGTTCTTACATTGTTTGGGGGGGAGGCGGGGGGGAAATGTAGATTTAATTCCTAACTCCACTTTATTAGCTAAAGTACTGCATCTACTTATCACCTCTCAAGGTGGATATGGTTATAGAAGAAGTGGAAGAGATAAGTACGGGCCTCCAACCCGTACTGAATACAGATTGATCGTTGAAAATCTGTCAAGCCGTTGCAGTTGGCAGGATTTGAAGGTAAATGGTGTCTGGACTTCTGCCAGTTCTGATTTAGTGATAGATAGTGCAAACATAAATTGAAGCCTTAATTCTTGCTGTATGATCCATACCAAAGGAAATAGATATTTGTTTCCCAAATAAATTCTTTATAGTTTTTATTTGAAATCTTAGTGCAATATACTAAGTGCAATTGTGAGCTTATTGAGCACGAAGTGTTCACTGTCTATGCTCTTTTTATTACATATATTACATTACCTATTAAATACAGAGAACTGTTTTCAACTGAATAAAAGTCTCTATATCAAATCTCATCCATGACCTTGATGTTTTAGAAGCTATTCAGAAAAGCTAAGAGCCACTGCTTCTTTGAGGCACTTATTGCAGTGGCTTGCCTTTCTGTTTAAGATTGGTTTACTGTTTGGCATTTGAATTGGCTAACTACTTGTCACAGTTACTTACAGGCCACTGTAAAAGTTCTTTATCTCTAGGGATTCAAACTGTTCTCAAGTACAAGCAGTCCTCAATTTACAACCACGATGGAGCTCAAAGTTTCTGTTGCTAAGCGAGACATTTATTAAGTGAATGTTGCCTCATTTTACGACCTTGCCACAGTTGTTAAATAATCACTGCAGTTAAGTTAGTGACACGGTTGTTAAGTGGATCTGGCTTCCCTGAGTTCAATTGTCAGAAGGTCAAAAAGGGTGATCACATTAACCCGGAACACTGCAACCATTATAAATATGAATCAGTTGCCCAACATCTGAATTTTAATCATCTGAACATTCAGATGCTGCAACAGACACGAATATGAAAAATAGTCATAAGTCACTTTTTTCAGTTCCATTGTAACTTTGAACGTCACTAAATGAACTATTATAAGTTGAGGACTATCTGTACTTTCCTGGAGTAGATCAGTATCTTTATTACAGATACAGATAGCCCTCAGAAAAACTAGCTATATATGTATGTGTGTATTTTTCTGCCTCTTCATGTTATAAATCATGAGCTCTTTTTGGATTGCTTACAATGCATTTCTCTTGCAGGACTGTTGATTATACCTTTTTTGTAATGGTATACCCAGTGGTACTATCTAGTCCTTGGGGTCTTGTTTCCCCCTTGCAAACTCCAGCCTTTATAACTACCTCCATTTTTGCCCTCCCCTCAATTGATTTCTTGTCGTGTTCCGTCTCCTTTTAAAATTCTACAAAAATGATGTCCTGAAAAGCAAGTGTGTTGATATTTTAGGTAAAATTAGCAATTATCTATGATGCCTAGAAATTGAGAGGTAGATAGAGATATAGAAATGAGAAAATCTTGATCAATAAATCAGTAATTCGTTGTAGACATACAGATGCCGCATGTGTGCATATCAATACGTGCCCAGGTGTGTGTCTGTGTATGTGTCTCATTTTTTCATTTGTAGCCTTTAACAAAACATGATCCATTGACACTATCAGAGTTAGACAAAATACTGAAACCCTGTATCTGTTCTTAGGATTATATGCGTCAGGCAGGTGAAGTGACATATGCTGACGCACACAA
Source organism: Protobothrops mucrosquamatus (assembly GCF_001527695.2). Taxonomy (NCBI): domain Eukaryota; kingdom Metazoa; phylum Chordata; class Lepidosauria; order Squamata; family Viperidae; genus Protobothrops; species Protobothrops mucrosquamatus. The sequence goes on along the minus strand of NW_015386587.1, from coordinate 835,896 downwards.
GGGGAGAAAAAATGAAGGTGTGATTGAATTCAAATCTTATTCAGACATGAAAAGAGCCCTTGAAAAACTGGATGGGACCGAAGTAAATGGTAGAAAGATAAGACTAGTGGAAGACAGGCCTGGGTCCAGGCGCCGCCGTTCTTATTCCAGAAGTCGCACTCATTCAAGGTAAGTTTGTTCATAATACTATGCTTACTAGGGCAATAGTTCAGTGTAGTTAATGAAAAATAACAGGATATTCCCTTGCAGGAAAAGCAGTGAAGTGTTAAAAGAACTGAAATTATCATAATGACTTGTGCTGATGATAAAGAAATAGAGTATGGTTCAGGAATAATGTCAATGACTTGGCAAGTTATGACTTGGCATTATACTGTTGAGTAACCAGAACAGTCATGTTTACATGTATGGAATCTATATCTCCAGCCTCCATTTGCCATTGAGGCAAACCATAGTCTTTTCATTTGAGGAAGCAGATAAATCATCTGTCTGAGGAAAGGGATGTATGATCCTTTCCCGGAGGCATTGCTATAAAGCTGTTCTACAGAGAAGCAGATAATGGAATTTTATATGGGAAAATTATATTAATTGAGGATCTCTGTATAAAAGCTGGAACCTGGTGAAACTGAACAACGGTGTTTTAAAGCCACCTTTTAATATATTGAAAATGTTGATACATTTTACTTTTTATTTAGAAACGTATAAATATGGTATAATTTTGCAAGCTAGAATCAGAAGTCGGATCCAACATAAGAATGGCAGTATCTCATTGGCGGAACATATATTTAGGTTGTAAAATGTCACAAAATCATTCATTGGCATGTTTAGATAGAATTTTGAAAAATGGCCTGGAAAGTTATTACCAATTATTGCAGAGAATAATAGCTAAGCTGATCAATGACTTCAGTTTTGTTCAAGGGTTTCTGTCACATGTTCAGGTCAACACTTAAGTAGTACTGAGCAGCTTTTTAACTCCATGGTATATCAGTTGGAAACCTTATAGTGAAGGGGGTTCCAGAAATATTTGAATGTACAAAAAATGGTTTTTACTACAAGCATAGAAACTGTCTATTAAATAACACACAACTTTTCTTGAAGATAAAAAGCAAATATAATAATAGATTGGATCTTTCTCTGCAATGTAAAACTATTGGAAAAGCCTTGTATCTTGTAGTTTGAGTTGTCATAACAAAATTATTATCTAAATAACTTCCTTCCTCCTGCTTTCTTTTCTTATTCCAGTGATCCCTCTGACCACAATTGCATTCTCTTTATTTCATCTATTTACATGTTTGTCAAAACTGGCTTTTGTTTTTCACAGACACTTAATGAAAGTAATTTTGTCGCTGACATTAGGAGGCTTTATGGAGCCCATTTGCAAAAACTTGTTAAATCTTTTAGTAATATATAGCCAGAACTATGCTGCCTCAGAAATGCTCTAGGGAGATAGCGCCTTCTGTTACATTGTTTTATGCAGTTTGAAAGGGAATTTCTATGCCATGCTCAGCTGACTCTTGAAAGCATACTGTGACACGATTGTATTACCTCCAGGTCTCGCTCTCGAAGCAGACATTCCCGTAAAAGCAGGAGTCGTAGTGGCAGTAGTAAAAGCAGCCATTCAAAGAGCAGATCACGATCCAGGTACAGTAAAGTTTAAATAATAATGGACATAATTTAAGCTTATGCTTCGGTAACATGCATTCTAACAAAGTTGGCAGTATTGTAGTAATTGCTCTTCAGGATATGGTATTATAATCAACAGTTATATGCCTGATACAGGGGATTATTAAGCATTTAGAATATCATTGAAATCATAGTTGTGAAAATTTAAACAGTGTTATTTAACTACTTGGCATATTTATAATTTGGAATTTGAGCTGTCTGAGACATCTGATGAATTATTATATCATTGAATGTCTGAAAACTTTCTATATTTTTTTCTTTTTGATTACCGGGTCTAGATCTCATTCCAGAAGCAAGAGCCGCAGTCGAAGCAAAAGTCATAGCAGAGGCCAAAAGGAAAAAAGCAGGAGTCCAAGCAAAGATGACAAAAGCAGGAGCCGCAGTAGAAGTGCTGAGAAATCTCGAAGTAAAAGTAAAGACAAACCACAGGAGATAGTTCAAAATGATGGTGACCACCAATCAAAAAGCAGAAGTCCCAGCAAGGAAAAGAGTAAGAGTAAAAGCCGGAGTAGGAGTGGCAGTAAAGAGAGGGCAGAAAGGGAGGAAAGGGGAAGCATTAGGGGGAGTCGGAGTAAAGAGAGAGAGAAGAGTGTCAGCAAGGGAAGGAGCAGGAGTAAAGAAAGGAGCAGGAGTAGAAGCCGTAGCAAGAGCAAGGACACAAGGAAAGGTAGGAAAAGGATCAGGGAGGCCAGCAGGAGCAGGAGCAGGAGTCACAGCAGAAATGAGAGAAACAAGAGAAGGAATAAACGTGACAGCAAATCTAGTAAGAAGAAAAAGATAGAAGACCAAGAGCTGTCCAGGTCTAGGTCCAGGTCTCGGTCTCAATCCAAGGAAAAAGAGCGAATAAAAACAGAACCTGACACAAAAGATGCCAAAGGCGAGGGTGAGGAAATGGACACCAGATGTAAATCTCGATCAAGATCAAATTCCAAGTCTAAGCAAAATGTCAAATCAGAATCTCGTTCCAGATCCAAATCAGTTTCAAAAACAAGATCCCAGTCGAAGTCTAGATCGAGATCTGCTTCTAGATCACATTCTCGATCTAGGTCACGATCTCGTTCCAGATCCTAAACTTGCTGCAACCCACATTTAGAGCTCTATGAGAAGTCTTTTGTACATGTTTGGTAGTTGTAGCACAAGTGATTGGAGTAGAACACGTCACTGCTGTACATTTTTAATACCCCCAGTGGTGTGTTTGTAAGTGTTTGGGTCCAGTGCTGCCTCTCTGTTGCACGTTCTGGTTCTAGAGACCGAGGGCTTTACTTCAGGTACCGTGCATCATCCTAGATTTCCAGAACAGCCATAGAGAAGGAGCACTGCATTGATGGGCTTCTAAGATTGGAATGAGGACTCCTAGGTAGGTATGGTAATTTCAACAATTTGCCCTTTAAATTGATGCCCTTTGATGTAAGCCATTTAGTGAAAAGTGAAAAGTCTTAAATTTCATAATACTTTTTTTGTTTCATATTTTGGACTTGCAGAGTATGTGAATAGCACAGTCAGGAAAATAGATACCTACAGTAAACTATAGGAAGGGAAGAAACAAAAGTAGAGCTCCACATTCTGGTATTGTGACAATATCCTTGTTTTATATTTTTTATTTTTCCCCATCTTGCAAAGTACAGTGACCCCTGTTTCCATTAAATTTGAATAAAGACTATTTTTGCTTGACCAGTTGTTGTAATGCTTTTAAGTTATGCTGCTTTGTTCCCTTAAAAAATGTACAAGTTTCAAAGTCAGTCATGTACCCCATTATAGGGAGAGTTTGCAACGAAGTCTTCAGACATTTAATTATTTAACAAAAAATTACAACTGTCTTTTTCCTTCCCAAATTTCTCTGCCACTTGGGGGAAGGGAAAAATAAGAAAAGATACTTGTGGGGGAACAATTTGTGCTGATGAAGTCTCCCTGATATCATCCTCAACTTATGGATCCATCCATCTACTTTCCTTAGCCATAGTGTGGAAGTGACTTTTACACATTTTTTCCCCAATTGCAGCCCTGAGATTCCCAAGTACTCCAAGTAGGTTCATTTCTGTGCAGCTTTTCCAACTAGTTGTGATATTGAAAACAAAGTCCTGGTCTGAAGGTGTTCTCAGAGGCATCCCATTTTTTAATTCAGTACAGGTAGTCCTTATTTAGCTATCACAACTCTGTTAAGCAAAGTGATTGTTAAGTGAAACCACAACTGTGCTTACGATCTCACTGCACTTTTCCTTTGCTTTACAAATTTGCGAAGATTGTAAATGTGGGCAGTGGCTGCAAAGTTACTTTTTCATCATTGTAGTACTGAACAGTCATTGTGCAAAGCAGTTGCTAAACGAAGATTGTGTTCACTTTCCTGAATCATTTGCACATGGTTCAAAAAGGAAACAGCTCCAATTAAGTCTGAAATCTGCCTCCTACTGTGATAATCAAATGACGAACTTCAAGCATAATTAGATTTCTCCATAAGTGGAATACACTATTTGGACAAATGGTTATTATACATCTGGGAAGGAACTGCTGCTACATACAGACTTTTGCAGATGTTCAAAGCTTTTGCTGTAATAGCAGCAAACAATATTCAGAGGAACAGAGTTCCAATTGATACATCATGGGGGGATGTATGGGAATTATATCAAGTCTTGGCTTCACCAAGGATTGGCTACAAGATCAGTGGTCATCAATATTTGCAGGTTTTATCAACAGTGTTACAATATTACCTTCATTACCTAAAAGAACAACACAACTAAAGTGTAAACATTTCTCTGTGTGTGCCAGGCCTGTATATGAAACAAATCCCTCTACTTTTTGCATTCACCCTTGCTATCTTTGTAAAGAAGCCAATAATAGCATTCTTGCGATTGTTGGGCTCAAACTCAATTTCACACATTAAGATTGCATAGCAAAGTTATTCTGTAAGTAAATCATACCCATATTTTAACATTTTTCCAGTTACACCATTAGTTACACGCAGCCTTACCATTTTCAACATTCTTCTAACCTATTGGGTCCCTAAATATTAACTTCCAATAACCAACATTTCACATAATGATTTTAATAGGACAATAGATATAGACTAGATCAATGGCCTTAGTTACACCTAACCCACACACTATATAGCACTATTATCATTCCCTGCTAACAATAAAGATAGTAGTGATCAGTTTAGGTGTACTTTGGGCAGTGTGGCGCCAGTACAATCACCTTCCAATTTTACCCTCAGCATGTTCATGTTATTCTATGCAAGCTAGAATCTTTAGAGCAGGGGTGTCAAAGTGCTGGCCCGCAGGCTCAGTGCATCATGGCAAAACTGCCCACTCCATTGCAGGCAATGGAAAAAAAGTTGAGATACGTCATGGCACGTCACATGATGTTGAGAATTCGACACTCCTGCTTTAGAGGCTACTACTGCAACCCCAAACACACTTTCCTGCATCACACTTGTAGTAATCAGTGCTCAGTCATTGCAGGGTGCAAATATGGCTGCCCGCCGTCGCAGCGTTTATTCTTTTATATACAGTTTTCCAAGCAGCAAAAGTTTAACATGGCAATAGCATTTTATTGGTTAAACTCCTTACCAATCCTTTAAGAATATAGAAGCCAGAGGCCCAAAACAGGGAACAGTTGGCTGTAACATCCTGTTGGTGTAAGCTAGCTGATATCAAGCAGGTGAGGTCATTGTACCAGCCTGGGGTACTTTCCCACATTGCCATAGTGCTGTGAAGGGAAGAGATAATGTAGAGAGAAGAGGCACATAGGCTTTGGAGGGGGCAGTTTGCTGCTCCCGACCTCTACCTGGCCCTCACCTCTACATCTCACTCTTTTTTGTTTTGTTAGACGAAATATCGTCGTAAGAGGGGTTAATAAAAGGATTATAATCAGGAGAGGAGCATCCTTGCAGTTGTTTATACAGGGCAAAAACTTGACCCTGAGGCAATGTGGGAGAGAATTTGGGGCTAAAAGCTCTGATGCATATATATTGCAAAAGGAAGGAATACATTGCACAAAACCACCCACCAAGATCCTAAAGTATCAATTTTCAAATCATAGGCCAAATTGTGTAAAATATTAATCTGGTGCTGGATGGTTCATGAATTATCAGAAATATTGAAACAACACATTCCTCAAAACTTTCACAACCCAAATACTGATGCAGAAGCAAATAATTGATAGCAGTGTGATTTTGCAAAATAGCTTTTCTCAAATCTTGCAGCTCATGGTTGATTGCTGACATAGCTGAAGAAGTAGCATTAATTGTTTTTGCTAAATTACATGCAATAGCATTGATGTTAAGGTGAGCACGAACAGCAAGTCCTGGCACACCCACTAGAGACATAGTCAGTGCCACATATTCTGCTTTATTAAGTAAAGCTGTCTCAGAGTCACAAGTAAATTTAATAAATAATAAATAAGTGCTGTCTAGCGTGACCCCACGTCGAGAACGGTTCGAGTGAACTTCTTGTTTGGAAAGCAAAACAGGAATCAGCCGGCTGAGGCAACACTGCGCTTCACTAATATTAGCAGGAATATAATTAAAAGTTTCTTGACCACATGTAAAAAACCATCCTTGCAGTAGCCAAACATGTCCAAAATGAAAGGAAGTCTCTTCAAAAGCTGTGCAGTTTAAAATAGGTGAGCTAATGCGATGACAGTTTTTTTACTTGAAGAAGTACAATTAACTATTTTTGCACATGTTATATTTGCAGGGATAGCTACCACCGGGATGTGCAAAGCAATAGCGTCAGGGGGTGGATAATAAGCAGTTACCCCCCAGCTAGATATAGCCTTATAGTTAAAGTTCCCATTGAATAAAATTCTGCTCAAGCCAGTAAAGTTTTGAATTACTGCAGAAGGGGTGCAAACAAACTAAACATGTAGAAAGCAGATTTTCCATGTCATATGCTTCAGATAAGCAAAAGATATCATTTTGTGTGATGTTAGCCAGCTGCACCCATAGATTTTGCTTCATTCATTGCTCGAATGATTGGGTGGGATGACAGTTGTTGTCAAAGGGCAGATGTTAACGATCAGACACAAACAAATGATGGCTAAGGAATTTGCAGTTAAAACCGCAAAAATGGCAGCGCACAGGTTCTCGGGGGGTTGCTCTACTTGTTGCTGTTGTAGCACTGCCTGTGCTTTGGTGGTTACATCTCCCCACGTCACTGGCCGACTGGCATGTCGGGATCAGTTTGGTTGCTGTGCCATCTGTAGAGTCACCCTTGCCATTTCTGGGACCAGGTCCAGGGACAGTTGTCACGACATCCCTGGCTGGGTGAACGTAATGTGCTGGAATCCACAAAGGTTCTGTAGGAGCAAGCACAGCAGCATAGCCTTGCCCCCAAGTGATCAGAGGGACCGGTCCCAACCATGCTTTGTCTGGTAAAGCCCGATAATATACCAGAGGTGGAGGCAAGCTTGTTTTCTGTTGAAAGTGTCTCTGATAAGTGGTCGAATTTTGAATGGAAATATTCAATTGGTGTAATGTAAATAATACTTTTTTAACCTGTTGTGTTACCCATGGCAAATTGGGTACCCTAGATATCTGTCCTTTTTTATTTGTTTGTGAAGGCAGTCCTTAAAGGACCGATTAGCACGTTCCACGATGGCTTGACTCGTGAAATGATAGGGAAGACCATGAGTAAAAACAATATTCCAGGTTGTGCAAAATTGCAAAAAGACCACTGAAGAATAGGCTGGCCCATTATCAGTTTTTAAGGAAGAGGGCTTACCCAAGGCTGTAATGGTCGAAAAAAGATGAGAAATAACATGTGCAGCTGTTTCTCCTCGTTGAGGAGTGGCCCAAATTGTTCCTGAATAGGTATCAATAGATAAATGAATATATTTCCAGGAAGCCAAAAAGAGAACATGGGTAACATCCATTTGCCATAGTTGATTAGAGGCAAAACCATGGGGATTAGGAAGACATAAAAAAAAATAGACCCAGGAAGGGAGGAGTGACTGCGTATACAAGAAATAAAATATAAATGCTTTCAGTCTTGTAGCAGCTGCTGTCAAGGGAAAAACAAAGTCATAAGATTGGGGTCAATCCTGGGCATGATGTAAGCACCAGGAAGATTAAAAATAAGTTGGCACACATAATGAAAGTCAGAGATTAAGTTAAAAGGCTGTTGAGAAAAGGTGTGAAAAGCCAAGATAGCAGCAGCTAACTCTGAGCGTTGTGGTGAGGACTGCATTGCAGTGTAGGACACTTTCCAGGTATCATCACGAGGATCTTTGTAAGCAATTGCTCCTCTCGTTCTCCCTCCATTGGAAAAAACAGTAGGAGCTTGTGGCAAGGGAGAAGGAGAAAGCAGTGAGCGGACAGGAAAGGAAAAAATCATTAAACTAGGAAGTCAAAGATCTTTAGGCAGATGATATGAAATAAAGCCTATATAGTCAGGTAAAGCACACTGAAGAGATAAGGTATTCTGAAAATAAAATTGAAAATCAGATTTTAAGATAGGAAGAACAATATTAATTAAATCAGTCCCATTCCAATGGCGAGCTCATGTGCGTCCTAAGGTTATTATTTCAGCAACCACCTGGATAAAAAATAAAACATTTTGGGATGGGGTGTGGGGTAAGTAAAGTCATTCAATACAATATATTTTTTGTGCTTTTATCACAGATAATACTCCTGTAAGTAGCGTACTAGTAGGAAATATTAAAAGTGTTAACTGACAATTTTTATATGGAATTCTGTCCACAAATTGAGTACTCATGATGTCATTAATTTGTTTCACTGTGGCAAGTGCTGCAGGTGGAACTACAATGAGATTTCCAGGTTGTTTTCCTTTGGTCAATAAATCAAATAATGGACTGAGCAAATTTATAGGCAAAGAAAAATATGGGCAAACCCAAGTTAGGGTGCCTAACAATTGCTGTAAATTGACCAATGAAATAATTTTGGGTAGGCTCAAACGAGGAAAAGCTGGGGCAAAATAAGATTGCTGCTCCCGACCTCTACCTGGCCCCCACCTCTACAACACTAATCAAGGAGATAATATATTGTGCAGACACAGTTGGATGTTATCTGAATCGGGATATTTTTTGGAAACCTTAGGATTTCATGGCTCAGCCAAGAATAATGCATAGAATAGCCTTTCTCAATCTGATTAGGAAAAGCTGGCATATGTGGAAGAAAAAGGCAGATGATCAAATAACCTAGCGCAGCAAAGCAAAGGAATTTGATTCATGAATCATTGCTAGAAACATTGCATGGGTAGTGTCAATGCTGTGACAATGGATGTCATTGCTCTGACAACTGAGAATCAGCAGCCATTTTACTTTTGCTTCTAGTGTGCCTTTCCTATTCTTTTATAGAGTTCAGATGTAGAAGGGGGGATGGGGTAAATGCTTGAGGGTTTAGCTAGCCATAACCAGGGCTTTTTTTGTCATAGAACGCCCAGAATGGAGTTCCGGCACCTTTTTTGGATGGAACCTTGTAGGGTAGGCAAGGCGGGTTGTATGACATGTGTGAGTTCCGGCACCTTTTTTTTTTTTTTTTTACAAAAAAAGCACTGGCCATAACAATGTAGAAGTGTGGGAGCTCAAAGACATGGTCTGATACGGTTTTGGCCCAGCCAGAGAGAAAAGCCCGAGTCTTGTGTTAATTGGGGAATGTGATTTATGACAGTGTTTGTGGAATGGGAATTGCAACTTGTTACTTTGTATCTGGGGGGAGGGAATCTCAGTTATGGGTTCAACTAAAGTGCCGATAGTTTGTTTCCTAATAAAATGTTCTTTAAGGAAGAATTCTTGGTAGAAAATGGGAAATGAAAGTGGACGTTAAATGTTAGTGTGTGAGAGGCTGTGTTCATTAAGATTAACTTTTTAAAAAATGGTCTGAATTTTAATAGAAGCATCACAAAATGTGTGCTGTGATGTTTCTCTGCTAATCCCCATGATTTGTGCCCTTCACATCAATACAAAATCAGGGTAAAAAAGAGGGTAAAAAGCATAGAACAAGGTAACACTTCTGAAAAATCTCATTTCCTAGTAAAATCTATTTAATGGGTCCCAAAATTCCTAGCATTCAGGCTGTTGCTTTCTGTTTAAAAAGTCCACCTAGATGGGGGTTTTTAAGGAACAAATAAATCCCAAATCTATTTTCCTTTTCCTTGGTAATTTTTTGCTGTACATAGCAAAGCCACTCAAACTATATAAACACCTAACTGCTCTGCAGCAGCCTTGAGTCTCCAGCAGCTGTTATCTTCGGTTCCATAGGTAACTTCGTTCTGTTCTGGCAGTGCATTGAAATTATTTCGGAAGGCAAATAATCCTTTTGTTACATAAAAGCTTCCATTAGCATCTGATCAATGTAAATTCATGCTCTATTATTCTATCGACTGAGAGATTTCCCCACTCCCCCACATGGTTCATTTATTCTCTAGGATTTCGCACTACCTTGATGCCTGAATTCGTATGATGTTTCTTTACTAATTAGCAATTGGTCATGGTGGCTAAGGATTGTGGGAATTGAAGTCAATCACATCTGAAGGACAACCCTGGGGAAACCATTTGTAAAATGTCTATCTCATCTTTTCTCTGAGAATGAATGGTGGCTTACATGGGGTCTCCCTAATTTTCTCTCCAATACTATTTTGTGACATATATTGGGCTAAGAAAAGAGTGGGAGGAGATACTGAATTTCAGGACTAAACCTGAATCAGTTAGACCATACTGAGTTTTCCTCTTATCTGTTTTTAGCAGACTTCAGCAGACAAAAAAGGCTTAGATTTAAGGGAAATTTGGTCTCTCCAATATGTCCAAGAGAGAAAAAACATGGAAGACATTTACATTTGCCTGTTTATATATGCTGAATCTTGAGCGTATAAACAATCATTCGTGGCTTTGGGGTGGATTTCCATCAGTACGCTGATGATACGCAGCTGTACATTTCCATCCCAGGCCACCCCAACGATGCCCTTGACGTGATGACCCGTTGCCTGGAGGCCGTACGGGTCTGGATGGGGAGGAACAGACTCAGGCTCAACCCTTCCAAGACCGAGTGGCTGTGGCTGCCGGCGCCTCGGCATAGTCAGCTGACTCCATCGCTGTCTATAGGGGGCGAAATTTTGGCCCCCTCAGAGAAGGCACGCAACNCCGTCGGCCAAACAGTGTCGGCTGGCGACCCCCAGGGGGAGGGCCTTCTCTGTGGGTGCCCCCACCCTCTGGAACGAACTACCCCCCGAGATCCGGATGATTCCGGATCTCCTTACTTTCCGCCGCGCCCTCAAGACATGGCTTTTCCAGCAAGCGGGCCTGACCTAAGGAGGATTTTATTTAGGGACGATTTTAAGTACAATTTTAATTGGAACACAGCTTCGAATATTTGGTTTTTAATTTGGTTTTAGAGGGGTTTTTATTTTTATTGATATGTGTATCTGTTTTAATATGCTGTGCACCGCCCTGAGTCCTGCGGGAGAAGGGCGGTATAGAAATTAAATTAATAAATAAATAAATAATAAATAAATAATAAATCTGTGATAAGAATTTAATGGTTTTTGTGAAGACAGATGCAAAGTAAAAAACCTAATCTCTTAGCTTCAAAAACCCCTCTTTGAAAAATATTCTTTGAGAAAATATTTTTATAATTCAGGAAAGGAGAGCAATGAAGCTACGGTATTGAAAGATTTATTTCTCCCTCCCTATGGCTAAGAAAATTTGGTAGAAGAGACAAGAAAATAATACTTTGCTCATATTTCCACCTAGTGGTAACTAATCAACATTTTAAAAACTATGTGTGTTTACTTTGTGCATCTTCAATATTCAAAAGCACCAGGTAAGATTGCTTTTAATGATCTAAAAATTAAAGGATAATTTGATGTAATAGAGTTAAGATTCTGTCTTTATTACCATTTTCATTCAGGAGCAAGGTAATTTATTTGAGAAAATATCTTCATTAACTCAACACAAATGTAAGATTTGGATTTGGAGTTTTTTGTATAGTAGATTAGAAGAAGATAAAAGTGCAGAAATTCAACTTGTTCAGTTTTGAAGTTCGAATAGCAATACATAGAGACAATATTCTGTTCAGAACTCTATAATCCAATTGTTCTGAAGTAGTTGAAGTCCAGTAAACCTCAGCAGGCTGATGACAAATGTGGTATGTTTCTCAGTCAGAGGCGTAGCGTGGGGGGTGCAGGGGGGGCCGGGCACACCGGGCGCAACATCTGGGGGGGGCGCTCGCACTCGCAGCTCTCTGCCCCTGCCTGGCTCACTCACTCTCTCTGCAGTGCTGGCTGTGCGAATCCGATCTGAGCCGCCGGGTCACCGACGCCGCCCACTGTGGAGGGGGGCGCAAATTACTTGCCCCGGGTGCTGACAACCCACGCTACGCCACTGTTCTCAGTGTACCTCTAAGATAAGCAAATGCAAATCATAGGAGCATGTACAAAATGCAAAAATGTTTTTGGAGCATTTTGAGTCTCTTGAATTCGAGTGAAAGAATAGAAATGTCCCACTCATTCTGAGGTGTTTTTTCTTCTTTCTCTCACCACTAAGGAAGGCCTGAGAGCAAACAAAATATTCCACACCAACTCCTGATTCAATATGGCAAGGTTGTAATATTTTCAAACATAAGGATATAATCAATAAATAAATACATATATGATAAAACAGAATGCTAGTAACCCAATAGATGGTCATTGTCTAGTGCTTTACCCTTTACCAACAGTCCACCTACAATTTTCCCTCCAAATATTTCATAGTCCTATTGAAGGAAAAATCTTCATCAGAGTCCAGTCCAAGCCAGAAATAAACAACATGGTGTCTGCTTTAGAAAGAAGGTTGAATTTATTGAAGAGGAGAGCCAGACAGAAAGATGGCTCTGGAAAAAAAAACTGACCACATGTAGTAGGGAGTGGGTTTTTATACCTTTTTGGTCTTTTGTTTAGAGTTGTTCCTGTGGCATGAACTTTGACCTGAGTCTGAGTGCCTTTCTGGTATTCTGATGGTGATGGGTTAATCCTATTATGTCCCAAGGGTCATATCCTGCTTCCCTGGGGCTGTGACTGATGACTGTTGGATTTTTGGTGTGAGAGATTGTTAATTCTAGGGATCTTTCTTTTTAATCCCAGCTTCCTGACACCAATCTTTCTGACAAGATTATCACATCTGCATTTCTGCAGATCTGGTTTCTGTTTGGGGTAGAGAGACTTGGGGGTCGGGTTGGTTTCTGCCTTTAAAGTCCTTTGGGGAAATATATTCTGCTTTGGGGAAATATATTCTGCCTTTTTAATATTTCCCAAAATATTTCTTTATCTGGATTCTTCCCACAGTCCCTTTATGGTGCTACAGGTACTTGCAATATTAGGACAAGAAAGAATATTCTGCATCGGGACAGATATTCTGTATAGTCAACACATCCAGTCTTCTTGTAGGACTTCATGTGGTTTTCCTGGCAATCATACAAAAGCAATTCACTACTGCTTTCTTCCAAAATGATTTTTTTATTTCCCAATTTAGCCTACAGCCCAAAAATTTCTGGATTGTTTTCCATCCACATGATAAACAAGTCCAAATGTGTTTAGTTTTTTGAGAGCAGCCAAGGTCAACTAGCTGCTGTCACCTGGCAAGTTTTATAGCACTAGACTACAAGATGTCTATGGAGATTCTCAGTCATCCAGGTCATCTCAGTCATTGAGTCAGAACTGAAAAAGCTTCTTGGATGAGAAGCAAAACATCTTTCTCAAGAAAAGAAACTAAGTTAAAAAGGTATCTTTGAGACTAGATTAATAGGTTAAAAGGTAAATGTCTTAATATCATTAGTAGTTTTAGTAATTAGCTGGCTTTAGATTACTAGATACACATTACAATATAGACAGTAAGTACAATTATCCATTAAGGTATCATTTGGGTTTATTCTTGAAAAGATCCTGAATAAATTACTTTGGACAAACTCAATGTGTTTTCCTCCTCTCCTCCTCTTCAAATCAATCACATATGTACATTTCTCATCTGGTTAACATAAATGACTTTATTTTCTTTCTTTATGTTGGAAGCTGTTTTAATGTAAGAAAAACTAAATGTCTGTGGAGAATATCAATCATCCAGATCATGGTTGTCTCAAAGATGCTTTTCAGAAGGCAACTGGACTTTCATGGGTTTTTTTTTCCTCTCGAAGACATTTCACTTTTCATCCAGGAAGCTTCTTCAGTTCTAGCTGAATGGTAGGGAATGGAAGGATATATTCAGGTGACTCTGAGAGTACAGATAAATCCCCAAGTGACCTCAACAACTCTCAGAGAGCTAATGACTGACCTTCAGAATGCTAAGAATACTAATGACCAGATGACTGTTAAGGAATATAATCAAGACTGCTATGGGAAAAAAAATCAAGAAAGTCCAGTTGCCTTTTGAAAAGCACCTTTTGCGCAAGAAAAAAATAGTTTCCAGTGAATTCAGTGGGACTTTTCTATATATATGGTCAAACCTAGATCCAAGTAGTTGGAAATATAAATAAATAAATGTATATTGATTTATTTAAATGTATGTACATGGGGAGAGATTTACCTGTATAAATATGTGTTTAATAATTTGCAGAATCAGGATCTTATGTTCAAATCAGACTTGCAAATTAGACAAAATATATTTTTTGTGAATGTTAATAGCTGTTTCAAAATTATCTGGCAATCAAGGATATGTTTTATTTACTTCAGTTGAACCTTTAACTCCTCACTAACTCCTCTGTAACTTCAATTTCTTTTAAATTGCCCCAGCTTCATATCTCCCCAGGGTTTTATTTTTCTCTGTTAAAACTCAAAAGTTTAGAGATGGAGTAGGACAGCATTTAACCAAGGGAAGTGAATGTTGTTTTAACTGGGGAATAGAACATTTCCAATTTTGAAGGTAAACATTTTGAACTAGTAGAAAGAGCAAAAATATGATGCTTCAAAAGTAGTAAATCTTGACAAAATTGTATTTCCCAAGTAAGGTTTCCCAAATAAAAAAGAATACAAGTAATCCTCAATTTATGAACACAATTGGGATCAGAACATCTGTGACTAAGAGATACTTTTGTAAAGTGAATTGTGCCTGATGTCGACCTTTTTTTGCCACAGTTGTTAAGCAAATCATTGCAGTTGTTAAGCGAATCATGCGGTTGTTAAGTAAATCCAGCTTCCTCCATTGACTTTGCTTGTTGGAAGCTGTCTGGGAAAGTTGCAAATGACAATTACATGACTTTGGAATGCTGCAACTGTTGTAAATACATACGTGTATTTACAGTGTCTCAAGGTTAATCACATGATTATGGGGATGCTGTGATGGTTGTAATAGCAAGGACTGGACATAAGTTCTTTTTTTTTAGTGCCACTGTAATTTTGAACGGTCACTAAAACAAATGGTTGTAAGTCAAAGATTGCCTATGTATAAATTGAATAAAAATAAATAAAAATGGTTTGAAAGTTGCCCTTGTTTCAAAAATGATTGTCAAGATGAGAACTGTAGACAAAGCAATCAAACTGATCACCAGCATATGAATTACAAGCATAGCCAGTTTGGTATCTAGTCGTAGAAAGCAGGAGACTGTGAATTTAAGTCCCACCTTAGACATGAAAGCCAGCTGAGTGACCTTGAGGCAGTCATTCTCACTCTCTCAGCCCAATTCACCTCCCAGAATTGTTATTGTGGGGAAGATAGGAGGAGGAAGATGTGTTGGATATGTTTGTTGCCTTGCCTAGTTTTACAAATACTGTAACTAATAAAGGAGGGATATCAATCAATAAAAAAGCATTTTTTCATACTTACGAGATGACTACTTAAAACATGTCACAGAACATTTGGACTTGTAATGAAAATGATTGAATAAGACTGAGGTGATGAAACTATCTGCCACTATAGCCATGCATTCTAAATGGTCCTTTAGACAGGAAGAGCTTCTTTCTAGAGGGTGTAAATGCAGAGGTGAACATTTAGCTTCATACAATATGATAAGTAGGGCTACCAGATCTGGACTGTAGGAATCCAGACAGCCACTCACATGGTAGCAAAATTATGCAGGAAATGTTTGTTGCTGCTTTTATAGTGGCCACCCAGCCATTTCTGGTACCCCTAGATAAGCCATACATCATGTCAACTACTGCTAAGTGTGATTTTTTTCAATACTAAATCAAGATTAAGAAAAAATGTTCAAACCCATTCAAAAACTAATTTGGCCTAATAAATGTATGGAATCCCCACTATGATTCTTGACTTTTTCTTTCCTTTTCTAGAGGGAGAGCAGAAAACAAAACAAAAAAGAGGAGACACCTGCGGCATTATAAAAACTAGTAAAATTATGACATATTTTTTTAGTTTTTAAAGTTCATTCATATCCCAGGTTATTTAATATCTACATTAAACTGTTGAGATATATCATCAGGGGGCTTGGGGGGTGGGTGGAGGTGTTGTCACAGTATTGTGAGAAATGGAGAAGTTTAATAATAATAATAATAATAATAATAATAATAATAATAATAATAATAATAATAATAATAATAATAATAATAATAATAATAATAATAATAATTTAATTTGTACCCCGCCCTTCTCCTCACCGGACTCAGGGCGGCTCACAGCCTTATAAAACCACAATACAATAAATATCTACATTAAAACCAAATTAAAAGAAAATATT
>NW_015386587.1:807478-816448 GCF_001527695.2 Protobothrops mucrosquamatus | reverse complement strand
CGGGCCGCCGTTCCTCGCCGCCCAGCCGGGTCGTTCCTCGCCGCCGCTTCTCGCCGCCCTCGTCAGCTCTTCCTCCGGCCGAGAATCGAAGGCCGCGCCCACCGCCGGGTTGCCAGGCCGCACCCCCAGCTCAGGCCAAGACCCAAGAGACCGGGGAGCTCAGCCGAACCCCGGGAGCTCAGGAAGACCGGGGGCGACCGGGGGCGATCGGTAAGTAATTCCTCCCGGCCGCCGGAGGACCCAGCACCCTAAATCAGGGTCCAGGCATAGCCTGCGACCCTCCGAGGCTTCCCCATTCCCGCCGCCGGCTCCGCTCCCCTACGGAGCTGCATCCAGTTGATCCGCCATGCTAGCACTTGATTAACAATAGAAGGATTAGCCAAGCCCTGCATGTAGGCACTAGATTCCAGGAGGCTTGGCTAGAAGACACACTTAATAAGACAAAAGAATGGCAGAGGGAAGTTCGGAACAATGTAACCGAGTGGGAGGGATGATGTATTCTGGCTAGGCGGATCGGACAGATTGTGCCCCCGGAAGTCCTCTCAAATGGAACCTAAGGGGAGGGGACGGGGGCATCGCGATAGGAGTGTATGTAATGTTATGAGTTTGAATATTTTTGTGTGGTCTTTGGGGTTAGAACTTCCTGTTGAAGTCTCTCACCAGGATCTACCGCACTTTGCAAACCGCTTTTCTATTTTCTGCAGAATAAACTCTTTTCTTACCAATCCAACTTTGTTGGTGTTTTAATCACTTTTCCAACAAATTGGCACCCAAAGTGGAGCCTCGGGCATCTGTTTCTGCATCTTTGGGAGGCGAGGTCAACTGAGGACGGCATGCCCCATTGATTTCAATGGTCCAAGGTTACAGTCACAGGTCGAAGAAACGGAATGGAGTCAGGCCCACAGACCAAATAGTGATTGGTAAGAACTGAGGAGAGGGGACCGGAGAATTACCAGGACAAGGACCGGGCAACTTCGTGCACGAACCTAGGTGAGTAAAACTTGGGGTAAACCAAGGAATAAAACCTAGGTGGTTGGGGAGGGTTGGGTAGGACAGTCTGAGTCTGAGATCTATGAGAGGTGTGTGTGAGACGCCCCGAGGGTCCTAAAGACTGGCAAGACATACACAAGCTGTGGATGTCCCAAGGGTCCTGGACGACTGGCAAGGCGGAGTGAGAGCGGACTCCTGAGTAAAAGGAGAAAGAGACTTGGTGAAGTGAACCATGGTCTCATTAGATTGGTCAGGACGAAAGAATTGTGCGATAAACCAACCATGGGTAATTCGGGAGGGTCCCAGGGGAGGAAGTGTGTGAAAAAGGTTAAGAAAAATCCAAAAGTAAAAATAGATCCCCACAGTCCATTAGGAAAACTGTTAGAAAACTGTAGGAAACCACCATATAACAAACTGATTACTAAGTTAAATTTAACAATAGAAGATATGGTAAATTTGTGCTGCTTTATATGGTGGGAGGATGAGAAAATTGAGTGGCCCTGATTATGAACTAACGATTATTTCACTTGCCAAAACTTATATGGTTACGTTAGAACTAAGGCTTGCGAATCCCTAGATAATGAACTAGATTATGCCCTGGTCTGGAATCCAGGCAAATGGGCAAATATATCAGAAAAAAATCCCTTCTCGTGTCTTCTTAGTAGAGGAAGAAGAGGAAGAAGATGAGAAGAGAAAGTATTTACCCCCACCATATAATCCGGGTCCGATTAACATAGCCCAGGCTCCACCCAGTGTGCCACCCCCCCAGGGAGCCCCCAAATAAGACAAAAAGTTAATCAGTATAAAGCCTTACGGAAAGAATTGGAACAATGTAAAAAGGACATAGAAGACTTTCCGTTTAAACACATAGAGGAAAGGAATACAATGTTTCCCTTGAGAGAGGTTCCGAACAGAATAAATGCCCAGGACCAGCCAATAATAAGTTTTGTACAGGATCTACTCCAAGCATCTGAAGTGAGATCTTTTAAGAAAGAAATGAAAAATATGATAGAGGACCCTTTAGGAGCGACTGAACAGTTAGACAATTTATTAGGACCAAACATTTATGTATGGGATGAGTTAATGGCTATACAAAACACGTTGTTCTCGGCGGAAGAAAGGCAATTGATCCAGACCACTGCGATACGAGTCTGGGAGCGGGATCATCCCCCTTCAACTAATAACAATATAAAAGGAGAGGATAAAATTCTCATTGTGAGACCTAATTGGATAATAACAATCAGGCACATAGGACAAATATGGAAGATATGAGGAACATAATTATAAGGGGAATAAAAGAGGCAGTCCCGAAAGCACAAAATATGACAAAAGCTCTAAGCCTTGAACAAGAAAAAGAGGAATCCCTTGCTGCCTTCTTACAAAGATTAAAAGACACCATGAGAAGGTGTCTCAGGAATGGACCCTGATGACGCAGCAAATGTGCCGCTCGTTAGGATCCAGTTCGTGACTAAGGCTTGGCCAGATATTTCAAAGAAATTGCAAAGACTGGATAATTGGACTACCAAACCTATAGATGACCTATTAAAAGAAGCTCAGAAAGTGTATGTCCAGAGGGACGCGGAGAAAGTAAAACAGAAAGGGAGTAAAGCAGCAAGAACCCCCACCTCCTTGAGCTCCGGAAGGAGGACCAGGACGTGGGAAGGCAGATTGGAACAGAAGAAGTCGGAATCAGGGATTCAGGGGAAGGATACAGAGAAGTAGGAATGGCACGGGCCAGGAGGAATGCATAAGGCGATGCTTTGGGTGTGGCCAGCCCGGACATTTTAAGAAGGATTTGTTCTGTCCCCCATCCGACCCACACACCCCAACCAGGCAGCCGAGGCCTGAAAAACTGCTCGGCACAGACAAAGGCAAATGAATTCCTTGGCAGCAACTGCGTAGCTGCCTGCCAAGCCTTTACTGATAAGACACAGCAAACAAAGATAACTCCACAATAACTTGCCAGAGAGCTTGCAACAGAATATCCATCAAAAATTGTCCGTCACGAAACTTCACATGCCANCTGGCCAATCCCAGAAGCACCGGGCTCCTGGCCAATCCCAGAAACACCGGGCTCCTGGCCAAACTCCTCGCTGTCGGAAGGCACCGAAGGCTGCACCAGAGGGGAAGGGCCCGGAGAGGGAGGCCTAGCCATCTCCTCTCCTTCATGTTCAGAGCCTTCCTCCTCTGATGAGAGGGACCCACCGGACGGAGCCACAACACTATCCCCCACCGCAGGGCCCTTTCCCCGGGTCCGACGGTCGGGATGCGGTCGGGATGGAAACCGGTCGTGAAAGGCCCGTACCAGGTCAGGGGCCTGAACGGAAGACGCGTCCACCCAGCTGAAATCGTCGGGCCCGTACCCCTTCCAGGCGATGAGGTATTGGAAGCGCCCCTTCAGCCAACGGGAGTCCTGAATACTGTCCACCTCGTACGTCGAGGAAGGCCCGCTTGAGGACCTCGAAGGCCTGCTGCTGCGGGGGCCCCCACTGGAACAGGACCTTCTTCCGAAGGAGTTGGGTCAGCGGCACGGTCAGAGTGGCAAAGTCCGGGATGAAGGTCCGGTAGTAGTTGGCAAACCCCAGCAGACGCTGGACGTCCTTCACCCGACGTGGGGGTTCCCAACTGCGCAACGCCTCCACCTTGCACGGGTCCATCGCGATGCCCTCGGGGGTGATGATGTGCCCAAGGAACTCTATGGAAGTCTGGAAGAAGTAACATTTCTCCAACTTCGCATAGAGTTGATTCTCCCGCAGGCGCTGCAGGACCTGGCGGACATGCTGGAGGTGGCTCTCCTGGTTCGGGGAGTAAATTAAAATGTCACCAGATAGACCACCACGAACCGGTCCAACATGTCCCGGAACACGTCGTTCATCAGGTGCTGGAAGACCGCGGGAGCGTTGGTCAGCCCGAACGGCATGATGGTATACTCAAAGTGGCCGTATCGGGTGCCAAACGCCGTCTTCCACTCATCCCCCTCACGCACGCGCACCAGGTTGTAGGCCCCTCGGAGATCGAGCTTCGTGAAGATCGAGGCCTCCCGCAATCGCTCCATCAGCTCGGGAATGAGCGGCAGGGGGTAGCGATTCCGCACTGTGATGGCGTTCAAGCGCCGGTAGTCACAGCACAGGCGTAGATCCCCCTTCTTCTTCACGAAAAGGACCGGGGCCGAGAGCGGGGAGGACGAAGGCCGGATAAACCCACGGGCCAGGTTCTTCTCCAGGAAATCCCGTAGGGCGGCCAACTTGGGCTCCGACATGGAGTACAGGCGGCCCACAGGCAATGGCGCATTGGGCAGCAGATCCACCGGGCAGTCGTAGGGTCGATGCGGGGGTAAGCGGTCCGCCTCCTTTTCGCTGAACACATCGGCGAAGGACGTCAGCTCAGGAGGCAAGGAGACGGCTGGGGTGGAGACGTCCTGGCCGGCACAGGTGTGACGGTGGTGATCAACACACTGCAGGCTCGGGAACGAGATGGCGTTTCGCGACCATGCCACCNCTGGCCAATCCCAGAAGCACCGGGCTCCTGGCCAATCCCAGAAACACCGGGCTCCTGGCCAAACTCCTCGCTGTCGGAAGGCACCGAAGGCTGCACCAGAGGGGAAGGGCCCGGAGAGGGAGGCCTAGCCATCTCCTCTCCTTCATGTTCAGAGCCTTCCTCCTCTGATGAGAGGGACCCACCGGACGGAGCCACAACAGGATTGTCCCGTGCAACAGAAGGAAACACAAGTGTACAAGTTAATGGAAGAGGATGAGGAGCAATATTAGGGGTGTCAGGGGCGTTTTATATTTAAGTCCCATGGAGAGCCCTTGATAAATTTATTAGTGGGACCCAGTGAAGAACAATTAGTATTTCTAATAGATACAGGAGCAGCCCGAACTCCGTTTCTCCGTTTTCCCCAAAATCAATCCCCTGAAATTAGAGTAAAAGATGGGGGACAGAAAATTAATATTGAGATGTTATATATTCCTGAGGCTGGAGTAAACCTATTAGGGCGAGATGCTCTGATGGCATTACAATTAAAATTAGAATTCAAGCCTGAAGCCTTCATGAGAAAACTGACCCAGGAGGAGGAGGATAAGATCAACCCATCTGTTTGGGTGAGGGAGGGGAACCGAGGGGGGTTACAGATCCCCCCCCTTAAAATCCACTTCAAAGAACCCAACGAAATAATTAGGCAAAAACAATATCCCATTTCAATGGAAGGAAGAAAAGGTATACAGCCAGTGATTGATGTCCTCTTAAAGGATGGTCTTTTGGAATCCTCTATGTCTCTTTATAATACTCCGATATTACCAGTAAAGAAACCAGATGGGAGCTTCAGAATTGTCCAGGATTTGAGGCTCTTGAATAAAATTGTCCAAACCCGACACCCAGTCGTACCAAACTCCTATACGTTAATGGGAAACAACAATACCAATGGACTGTACTCCCTCAAGGGTTTACAGAATCTCCCAACTTATTCGGACAGGTCTTGGAACAAGTTCTGGAAGTCTTGCAGTTGCCCAAGGGGAGATGTTTAATACAATATGTGGATGATCTTCTAATCTCTGGGAAAAAGAAAGGGGAAACTATTGGCGCTACCAATGCATTACTAAACTTTCTGGGACAACAGGGACTGAAGGTTTCCAAAACCAAATTGCAATATGTGGAAAGGGAGGTGAAATACTTAGGACATTTAATTAGTGAAGGAAGTCAGCGAATCACCCCTGACAGAATGGAAGGGGTGGCCTCACAACCCCTACCCAAAAACAAAAAGGAACTGAGAAAATTCCTAGGATTGGTGGGATATTGCAGATTGTGGATCAATGGGTATGCAGATTTAACTAAATCCTTATATTCTAAATTAATAGATACTGAACCATGGGGTTTAAAATGGGAGGGCCACGAAAGAGAAAACTTTGAAAATCTGAAGCAAGCTTTAGTAAAAGCCCCAGTTTTAAGTCTACCAACTTTGGAAAAGCCTGTCCATTTGTTTGTAAATACGGAAGATGGAATAGCACAAGGGGTATTGACCCAAAACTGGGCTGGACAAAGGAAGCCAGTCGCCTTCCTCTCAAAAATTTTGGACCCTATAATAAGGGGGTGGCCCATATGCGTACAGGCAATAGCAGCCACTGCGCTTTTGGTTCAAGAAAGCAGGAAACTAACCTTTGGAGGAGCGCTTATTGTAAGTACTTCCTACCAAGTCAGGACAATATTGCAACAAAAAGCAGGAAGGTGGCTTACAGATTCTAGAATTCTAAAATATGAAACCATACTAATGACCTGGTACTAACCACTGATCACAATTTAACCCCTGCCCAGTTTCTGGCCAACACTAGACAAATAGATCAAGAGGGTTTGGAACATTATTATACAGAGGTGATTGATTTGCAAACTAAAATCAGATCGGATCTGGAAGAATACCCACTAGAAGACGGGGAGGCATTATTTATAGATGGCTCCTCCCGGGTAAAGAATGGGTTAAAGAAAAACGAATATGCAATCATAAATGGACACACCAAAGAGTTGGTAGAATCCGGTAGCCTGCCAAAGAACTGGTCAGCCCAAACTTGCGAACTTTATGCATTAAATCAGGCCCTAAAATTGTTAGAAAACAAGGCTGAATTGTTTATATGGATTCAAAGTACGCCTTTGGGGTGGTCCATACTTTTGGAAAAAATTGGGTGGAAAGAGGAATGATTAACAGCAAAGGAAAGGAACTGATTTATGAAGGGTTGATCATACAGATAATGGAATCTCTCCAGTTACCAAAAAGAATTGCCACAATCCATGTGAGTGCACGTCAGAGGGGCAATTCTTTTGAAAGTGTGGGAAATAGGATTGTGGATGGAGAAGCCAAGAGGGCAGCAACTGAAGAAATGTCTTAATATCCTTTGTAGAAACACTGGAAGAGATCCCTGTGTTTTCAGAAACAGAGGAAAAAGAAATAATGCAGATAGGTGGACAACAAGGAGAGAAGGGTAAATGGTTTCTCCCGGATGGGAGGCAAGTAATCAATAAACCCATAGTGCAAGGATTATAGGAGAAATTACATGAAGGAAGCCACTGGGGGGTTCAGACATTGGTGGATGAACTTCTGAAACATTATGGGTGCATTGGAATTTATACCTTGGCCAAACAAATCACTGAAAAATGTCTCATACGGAAGAAAACTAACAGACAAGCTATGAGAAAACAGCAACTAGGAGGAAGGCCACCTGCACTAAGACCATTCCAATGCATTCAGGTAGATTTTACAGAGTTACCTAGAATAGGCAAAATAAAGTTTTTGTTGGTTATAATCGACCATCTAACTGGATGGGTAGAGGCTTACCCATGTAGTAATGCCACTACCAAGGTGATATCCAGGGTATTGCTAGATCAAATTATTCCCAGGTATGGGATGGTCACTCAAATTGATAGTGATTAAGGAAGCCATTTCACGGCAAAGATATTGCAGAATATTATGGAAGTCTTGGGAATAAATTGGAAATTTCACACTCCTTGGCACGCAGCTACCAGTGGAAAATCTGAAAGGGTTAATGCAAAGATAAAGGAATCATTAACCAAACTAATTTTAGAGATCCACATGCCCTGGACTAAGTGTCTGCCACTGGCACTGCTGAGAATTAGAAGTCAGCCACAGAAAGACATAAGACTGACACCCTATGAATTATTATTTGGAGTTGCTTTTACTCCAGGACAAATTTGTATAGATTCACTCCAAACTCAAGATAGAGTACTGAAGCAATACGTACATAAACTGTCCAGATATTTTGATTTTCTCAGGAAACAAGGATTGCTGGCACAAACTCCTCCCTTGGAGTTTCCAGTCCACAAATTCCAGACCGGAGATTGGGTGCTGATCCGGAGTTGGAAGGAGGAAAAGCTGGTTCCAAAGTGGGAAAGCCCTTTCCAGGTGCTGCTGAAATCCGAAACAGCAGTACAAACAGCAGAGAAAGGCTGGACCCACTACACCCGTGTGAAAGGACCAGTGGACGCTCCAGCCAAGTGGAAACGTGTGCCTCAACCTGACCCTTTGAAGTTGATAAGGAAAATCAAAATATAGAGACGTTAGAAAAAGGGGGGGGTTAAATGTGTTGGTTTTGTGACTGTAAATGTTGGTGTAATTGTTGTTGTACCCATTGCCCAGACTGCGCACCGATACACAGAGACTGCAGAGAAGAGTGTGATATAGGGAGTAGTAGGGTCCGGGAGCATATGCAAAGGTCAAAGTATAACTAACTCTGATAACTGTAATGATTGCATTAGAACCACCAAAATGGGTAATAAGATAACCAAAACACTGACATATCATACTCAGATGAACTGCAAGAAGGTGGTGGGAATGTGTATTCATAATACCATCCGATTTTCCCTGTGTAATGAAACAGGAAGGGTTACATGCGTTGACCCCTCTAGTGTGAAATATCAAATAACCATTCAGATATTTACCTCTCAAAGTGGAAAGAACCTCAACCGGCCCGGTGAGGATTCGGCCGGGTGAGGGGTGCGGCCTGGCGGCCCGGGGGCCCAGTGGAGGACTCCCCGGCCTCGGCCCGGTTTCAACCCGGCGACTTGGAGGATCCATCGCGAAAGATTTGGCCGGGCAGATGAAAGACCTGGCTGGGATGGAAGACTCCGGTGGGGGGATTTGGAAGGCCTCGGCCTGGCGGAAGACCTGGTTGGGATGGAAGACTCGGCCGGGATTTCGCCCGGCGGAGGTCCGAAGGATTCGCCCCAGCAGAAGATCTAGCTGGGATAGAGGACATGGCGAGGGCTTGGGGAGCGGCTCTCTGAATTGGACCAACTCCACGAGGACTGTTTCCCCCCCTTTTTGGTTTCCTGCTGCCGGACTCATTGCTGTCACTCGGAATGTACTCCAGGACGGATCTGCTGGTCCTGCGCGATTCCCCCCTCGCGCAGGCCTGGCCCAGTACAATTCCAAGGGCCTGCCTCGATGAAGGGGTGTGGAGCCCCGAGAGGTGGTATGCA
>NW_015386587.1:789423-804968 GCF_001527695.2 Protobothrops mucrosquamatus | reverse complement strand
GGGTGATCCCGGATCTCCCCTCCTTCCGCCGCGCCCTTAAGACATGGCTCTTCCAACAAGCGGGATTGGCCTAGGGGAATTTTTAGTGGGGTTTTAAGAATAATTTTAAATTGACACAGGCCACATCAAATATTTCATTTTAATTAGGTTTTAAAGTGGGTATTTTTATCTTTGTATCTGTTTTACCAGGCTGTCAGCCACCCTGAGTCCGTAAGGAGAAGGGCGGGATAAAAATTCAAACAAACAAACAAACAAACAAACAAATAAATAAATAAATAAATAAATAAATAAATTAGGACAGAACACCAGTACCTCTGCTAATCACAAGAGTAGAATCTGCTTTGATGCCTGCTATGTCATGAAGTTTAGTCCCTGGACCACCTGTGGGGGCCTGAGTTGGCAGCGGAGTTACCTCACACAAAGGATATACATTTACGACCAACAACAGAGAGGAAGCTCCTACGTGGCTTCCCAGACATATTGGTACTCCAATGGTAGGGGCCCACCTAGGGCGTGGACAGAGAAGAGCAGTTGGTTTAATTTAACCAAGGGGGTCAGACAATCTGACTGTTTAGAAGACCATTGTACCCCCACATGCTTGTATTTTATGGATCCCAATGAAGGATCACAGGAATATGGATTGGGAATTGAGAGTCTGGGAAAGGACCCGAGTACCCGCATCACCGTTAAGGTAACAAGGAAAAATCTGACCCCAATAGAAAGAAAATTATTCCACTCCTTTTATGAGGAGCTTGAAAAGGCCGATCACCCTGATACCTGGGGACTCACTTTTCTCACCAAAAATCTATTTATAGATCTGGCTGAAAGGATAGCCACCAACCTGGGAGTAAAGAATTGTTATGTATGTGGTGGAACAAATATGGGGGAACAATGGCCTTGGGAAGCTAAAGAAATTGATATCCAAGACACTAACATTATGTCTACTTGGACTACTAAATTAGCAAAGAAAAGTAAAAAATGGGCTTTAACTACCTCCATTATAGGTCACTTCTGCTTTCAGAGAAACTGCTCTGAGAACCAGGAGGAAGTAGGAACCATGGTATGCGAGGGCCAGAGATCTTACGGGGACTCAAGTATTCAGAATTGGGGAACAATGCACAATATCGAACAAAATCCTTTTAATAACACAGTTTTACAGGGGCTTTGGGACAATGCATCCCAAGAATGGTTTGCCCTGCAAGGATTTTATTGGATATGTGGAAAATTTGCATATACCAGCCTACCTAGCAATTGGTGTGGTTCATGTGTATTGGGAAATATAAAGCCTAGTTTTTTCCTACTTCCTATTCCTCAATGGGAAAAACTTGGAATAGCAGTATATGAGGAGAAGGGAGCTAGGAGAAAACGATCATTAAAAATTGGAAATTGGAAGGATAATGAATGGCCACCTGAACGTATAATACAGGTGTATAGACCTGCCACTTGGGCTGAAGATGGATCATGGGGATATAGGACTCCAATTTATATGCTGAATCGCATTATTAGGTTACAAGCGGTTCTGGAGATTATCACTAACAAGACAGCACTAGCTTTAAATAAGTTGGCTAAACAAAATACCCAAATGAGGACTGCAATTTATCAAAATAGGTTAGCCTTGGATTATTTATTGGCAGAAGAAGGAGGGGTCTGTGGAAAATTTAATTTAACCAACTGTTGTCTGCAAATAGACAATGAAGGGAAAGCCACTGAGGAAATAACAAACAGGATGAGGAAAATAGCCCATGTACCGGTCCAAACCTGGACTGGAATACTTGATGATGAGGGGTTCTTGGGAGGAATTTTTAGAAACTGGAAACAAGCTTTATTCATGTTAGCAGTTGTATTTTTCAGGTTAATGTGCTTACCCTGCTTGATCCCTATAATAAGAAGTATTGTACAAAACACGGTGGAGGGAATGGTAAATGCAACCAATCAGAGTGACGAACAAATGCTGATGCTAAACAAGGTGACTGGACATGCTGCAATACTTGACTTTGAGAATGCAGAGGAGATCTGGGAAAATTTAAAACCATTTGAGGAAAAATTTTATTTTTAAATTAGTAGGCACTAGATTCCAGGAGGCTTGGCTAGAAGACACACTTAATAAGACAAAAGGAGGACAGAGGGAAGTTCAGAACAATGTAACCGAGGGGGAGGGATGTATTCTGGCTAGGCGGATCGGACAGATTGTGCCCCCGGAAGTCCTCTCAAATGGGACCTAAGGGGAGGGGATGGGGGCGTCGCGATAGGAGTGTATATAATGTTATGAGTTTGAATATTTTTGTGTGGTCTCTGGGTTTAGAACTTCCTGTTGAAGTCTCTCACCAGGATCCACCGCGCTTTGCATACCGCTTTTCTATTTTCTGCAGAATAAACTCTTTTCTTACCAATCCAAATTTGTTGGTGTTTTAATCACTTTTCCAACAGCAATATTTCTTGTTCATCTGTTTCCAAAGCAATAATAATGATCTGAAACAGTAATAAGTTGGATAAGGAATATAGTACTGGTCATTCAATCAAGGGAATATGGGTTAGCAGATGATAGGCTCAGGTGTTTTTTTTATCAGTTCTGGATTTAGTTCATAAACTGGACGTTTTTCTGGATTAAATTTTATACCCAGTTTAATATCAGTTCAGGTGATTGCAACTTGCTTTGTTCATCTTATACTGATGCACCAAACATATTTTATAATGATGCACTGTTGAGGTCATTTTTGGCTATAGTGACATGTACCCTTGTTATACGCAGATTGAATGACAAAAGGCTGCTTTTGAAGAGTCTTCAGAAACTATGTCCAGGATGCAGCAGCAAAAATGTTGATTCCAGGCACAATTAAGTATCTTGAGGATGGCTTTTAAAGATCCCAAAGGCTTTGATCAAAGGTACCTTTAGACAATTTCCATCTCTATGAAGACTTTTTTTATAACTGTCTTTTAGGCTTGTTTTTGTTCTTTGTTATCTTGGATTCAGATATTATAATGGTGGTACTTGTTCCTAGCCATTTGTAGTATACAGTATATCCATGGAGTCAAGAGTAGGATATGCTTTCTTATTTTTAAGTGTACTTAAAAGATAGTATAAATAGGTGCATCTTTAGCTGCTATGTGACAAAAGTTTCTGAACAGCAAAGCAAAATCTACCAGTGGGAGTTGGAGAGCTATCTTTTGTATGTCCTTCGAAGGGTAGGTAGTTGACCTAAAGACCTTAGTAAGAATTAAGAATATTGAAATCAACTTGTTTATAGCACTTAGAACAATTTTCACAGATCCGTGTTTATATTCAGTGTTTTATACCATCAACCCCATAGTCTCAGAACAGTTGTCTATTGACTTTTTTTAAGTACTTTTTTTAAAAATTGTGTTTATTGCAAGTGTTGTTGATTTGTCAAGTTTTATATTAAGACTTTTTCACTGCTCTCTCACAAACTGCTTTGGGGTCCTTTGAGAGGGAGGGCAGGAGGTGTAGGCCTAGAAGGATGAGGGGGAGGAATAAATTGTGCAAACAACCCTGGTGATAGGGATTTTTGCTGCAAGCAACAGACGAGCACAGTCCTTTCCTGCAACCACCGAATCGACCAGCCTTTTATCTAATATTACGTTTTTCGTCCGCTCGCAGGCTCTCTGGACGGATTACATCGAAACCCAAGGGCTCGTTCAGCGCCTAACTCCCGTGCCGAGTTGCAGCGCTTTTCCCCGTGCGCATCCCCACGACCGGCATTCAAGGTGAGTCTTCTCCATCCCGAGCCGCGCCCGCCAAAAGGAACGCCAGCCACGATGCGCATGCGCCCACGCTCAGCTGGCGCGCGCCCCCTCCCTCCTCCGGCCTCTTCATCCCTTCGGTTTTTCCACAAGCCGGCCGGAACGGCCCGCGCCCCAGTTATTTTGCGCATGCGTCTTGGCTGTTCCGAGCTGCGCTCGTTTAAAAAAAAAATTGTTGTGGGAGTTTAAAGAAGAATCGAGCCGAGGGGAGGCGGAGGAAGAGGTGAGTCAAAAGAAAGTGGGGACTGGCAGGGGAAAGTTAGAGCGTACCAAGTGGGGGAAGCAGGGGGGCGCTCTTCGCCTTTCCCCCTTTGTCTCAGAACTTTTTGGAGTTTGAACTTCGGTGTGGGATGGAGAAGGGACTCCGTGCGAGGCGGCGCAAAAGGACTTGCTCGGCCTTCTCTCCCCCTAAAACCTTTTTGCCGTCCTCCACCCCACCCGCCGAGCGCCCCCCTCTCACCGTTAGGCTGCGCTTCCTCCCGCCATTTTGTGCCTGAAGGGGAGAAGCCCAACGCGGGAGGGGGGCGTGGGGGGAGATGGTGCCCCCCCACCCGGCTCAGGGCAGAGGCAAGAGAAGACAAGCCCGGTGGGGAAGGAGACGGGGAAGCCCATGGAGGTTCCCTTCTGGCCGGCTCGGCGAGTGCTCTTTTGACGCTTCCCCAGGGGCCGGTTCGCGACCCTTGGGGGGCTAAAATCGGCTGGGGAAGTTGGGGGAGCGTGGCAAGTTGTTCTCTCGGGAGGAGCTGCTTTCACGCCCCCCTCCGCGGTTATTATGACATAAACAAATGTAGGCAGAGGAAGGAGCCCAGCTCGACTGATGCTCTTTTCCTCAGCCCGGTGGCGGGATTAGGTGACGGACCCTTCCCCAGTCTCAGGCCTTCCTGAATTGGATGGCCACTCTTGGTTGGATGGAGATGGGCTCCCACCTCCATTTTCAGCGGAACGACTTACCCCGAGAAGTTGTGGGTGCTCCAACACTGGAGGTTTTTAAGAAGAGAGAGGACAACCATTTGCCTGAAATGACAGGGTTTCCTCCTTGAGCAGTGGGTTGGACTAGAAGACCTCCAGGGTCCCTTCCAACTCTGTTATTCCCCAACCACAGCATTTATTTGGAAAGAGGGTGTGTGAAAAAGGCTGCTGCACTCACACATGAGGTGTGAGAAGGTTGGGGGGGCATCATGATGTTTGTGAGGATGGTTCTTGCTCTCTTTGGTTGATATATGTTGGGCTTTACACTGTGTCTGGTCATGGAACAAAATTAATTTCTTATCTGAGATAAAGCATCCAGAGCTGGGCTATAAAAATGGGATCAGCCACTAGGTGGCAGCAAAGTGGGGAAATGTATCTCTTGGCTGCCATCCAGTGATTGCTTGGAGATTTGCAGCCCAGATCCTTGGTTGAGGTCCTTGGAGATGTGTCCCTGGATTTTATTTCTGAATAGAGAGGCATAACATTTTCTTGTTCCGTTCATAGAAAAGATGGCATGGATTAGCACTTGCTTCTTCAAGCATTCCACTTGCATTTGATCTGTCTCTCTGTTGGCATACTAAAACATTCACAGAGAGGGACAGATGGGTTATGAAATGTTTTATGGATGTCTGTGTCTCTGTAATAAAGAACTCTCATAAACCGTACTTCATGGCCTAATGACCCCATCATTTATAATTTTGTGTCTATATAATTGTCTTATAACCATCTATTCCAACAGGCACCAGCTATTTGGAGTTTCATCAAAATATATTTCTTAGAATTTTTAGTAGGATGCCAGGAATTAAATTTTTGCATTTTTTTGTACAGTCCCCTTCCTTGATGATAGCTAGAGCTCACTAAACTCATTCCCATTTGCTGTAGCCAGAATTAGTTACAAACTAATAGTACCTGGAAGGTAACAGATTGTCTATCCCTGTATCATAAACAAACCACAAAAATAAATAGCAGAACTTTGTGTCCAAAATTAAAATGAGCATAAATGTTTTACTTTTTGCATCTGCAGAATGTTCTTTACATATGAGTATGTATTTGAACATCAAAAATCTATGCAGCTTATTCTGAAAAGTGATCCCATTGTGAATTTTTGTGGGGCTCCTCTCGTTCCCCTCTGGCCCGCCCCTGAAAGAAGTATTCTAGTAGTAGTGATATTCAGTAAATTGTTTTGGGTTTCCTCCTGTGCTTTTTGTACATATAGAGTACAATTTGATACATTTAATGAAATGAGATCTGTAAAACTTTAAATCTTAATCTTTTTACCTACAAAGTGCTACAAAGCTCACATTAATATCTGTATACACATATCCATGTTCCTATTCATGTACATGTATGCATTAATCTTATACATAAGAGATATTTGAGATTTATATATATATATTACTGAATTGTTTAGCAGAAATATTAGTTTAATTGAAATTGCTCCTTTGATGAAACTGTTCTAGTCCTGGTATTAACTAACATACATCTTGATGAAAAACATCTTTAAATTTAGTTTTATTACTGTGTTCTTTAATAAATAAGGGGTATTGTTAATGCTGGCCACAGTAATTGTGCATGCGAACATTTTCAGCAGAAATAATTGTAAGGACATTTTTCTCTGCTGCAATTTTTGTATTGAAATTACTATCTGCCTTTAGTGTAGAGTAATAGTGATAATATATAGGAAATAAATTAAATGGAAGTTATGGCTTGCATTTTTAATGTAAAATTTGTCTAAGCTTGTGTCAGGACCTGTAAGTAAAAGTGGAAGGAATATAAAATGGTAGAAACTGTCACTGAATAAAGTGCTAGATATCTGTTAGAGAGAGAAGAGGTAGTTTATTGTCATATTTTTCCCCTTTCACAATCTTTTTTCAGCCTTGTTTTATTAAGACTTTAAATACTGAAAATTGTTTCTAATTATATGACTAGGTAATTAATTCAATGTAAGGCTTGCAGGTCAATGATACTCATCAATATGAGGGAGTTAGTTTACTCAGGGAAATTAGAGTGTTTATCTTTTGATTGTAAAATGCCTGTGACAGGTTTTCACATGAATAAACTGAGTAGTCCTTCACTACGCAAATGTTCCACACTAAAATTAGTTTCTTGGGAAATGTATTTAATGGTATCAAAACAGATACCTAAATTTGAAGCTATATGGAATTTCAGTGTAAAATATATGGTGAAGATTACTTTTCATTTACTCTGATTAGCATAAACCTCTATCACTTTATAAATGAAATTATAGTTCATTGCAACAACAATCAGCACTGTTAAATTTAATGAAATGAATATTAATGAACAGCAGAGCATTACAGTCTGTGTTCTTACAAGCAGTAAATATCTTTCTCAAATGTGTTGCTTTTAGCATATTACATTACCACTACTCTAATTTTTTAATATCTTACTTATTTCTTGATTTGGAAATAGTTTAAACTCCACAGTTGGAAATTAGGCTGATAGCTTAATAGTTTTAATTAGGGCTTTCAAAAAAAAGGCTTACTCTGTATACTTTAGTGAGCAATCTTAGATTTAAAAATGTAGACTACCGGTAGTAATGATACTTGGTAAGGTAGAATCATGAGCTGCTCTAGTAAAGGCTCAGATAGCACACCTGAGACCAAAGTTGATTCAGTTTGCAAGCTGTTCCCAAAGTCTGCTTTGAAACTTTGGGTTCTTTTCCAAATAGAGCTATGAAAACCCTGAATTTAAAATACAGTGTATTCAGAAAGTATTCAGACCCCCTTCACTTTTGTCAATTTTGTTATGCTGCAACCTGATTCTACAGTTGTTGAAATTGAAACTCATTTTTTCTCCTCATTAATCTACACTCAGTACCCCATAATGACAAAGTGAAAACAGAATTTTAGAAATGTCTGTAAATTATTACAACAGCTATTATATGCCTATGATAATACTAGTATAATGTGTTTACAAATAAAAGTATAACAGGGTTGGCAAAACACTCACAAATAAATTGTACCTTAATCACAGTTCAATAAGTATAAAAACAAAAACTTGCTTTTTGTAGCAGACTATACTTGTACTCTGTAGCTCTTACATTCATTCAGATTCAACAAATTAGTTACATTTTATATGTCTAACTGGTAACCAACTGCTATAGAACCTTCTATTGTTTCCTTTCAGTTTATAGTACAGGCTGATAAACAAATGTTACTTTTATCTATGATTGCTCTAGATCTTAGTAATCTTTTAGCAATAATAAAAGGAAGATAACAGACATATGGGGCATTTTATAAAGTACCTTGTTGATGCAAAAATTAGTATGTCAGTTAAATAATTATATGTGGTATTGTATCAGTATTACCTAGTCACAGTAATTACTTAAAGGTAGACTCAGAAGTAAGCCAATTTTTATTTACTACTGTCACTAAAGCCATATGCCATACGCTAAATAAATAATAACTTAAGCCATATGAGGAAATTATTTTAAATGCAGTCAATTGGTCTTTTAACATTTTACATATTATTGTCAAATTTTCTAAATTTAAATGTTTGTATATAGAAGGAAGTAATGTATGATATCTTAATAATGAGTATGTCTATTAGCAATTCTTCCTAGCTGCTCCCTAATTTCACATAGTTTATGTTTCTTGCTCTGGGCTTGAATCTCACATTGGGGGGGGGGGGTGTTCCTTGATGCTTTTTGAGCTTGGTTGTTTTCTTGCAGATGTTTAATTACCCAAACTAGGTAACAGCAGATGATGTTACCTTCATTTCAAATCTGAGCTACAAATATTCTTATTAGTTTCATATTCACTTCTGATATAGTGCTACATAGTGACATTCTATTGCATATATTACCACTGATTCTCTGTATTTGTGAGAACTTCAAAAGGTCTTAAATTTCACCTTGAACTAAAGGAGCCATTATTAGATACTTTGACTTTAAATAGCTGCATCAACAATATTGAAGAGAGTAGTAGATTCTAAGCTCTGTGACTTTGGGGGAAATTGATACTTACATAGGAATGGATCTAACCAGTTTGGGTTTGGCATACACTGCAAAGTATTAGATGTTTTATTCCTGGTGACCTGCTGAGAACTATATGGAAAGAATACTTGATTCTTCAGAACTTTTCAGTGCTAACTGAAACCACAGGACTTGATGTCTATGGAGATTCTCAATTATCCAGAATCCAGATCATCGTTGTCTCTCAAAGGTGCTTTTCCAAAAGACAACTGGACTTTTTCCCTTGAAAAAGTTTCGCTTCTTATCGAAAAAGCTTTTTCAGAACTAAAGAAGCTTTTTGGATAAAAAGCTAAATGTTTTCAAGGGAAAAAAACTCAAGAAAGTCCAGCTGCCTTTTGGAAAAGTACTTTTGGGACATGGGATTTGATATCGTATCACACCTGTCTGGATTTAAGATATTACAGTGATGTCAGTCTTTGATAGTTGATACTAAAAAGTAGTGCTAAATGATTTACATTATAGTGTAATGACTGCAACAGTCACTACATAGGACAAACAGGCAGAAAACTGGCAAAACACATTTATGAACGTCTACTAGGTAGCAGTCAGAAGACATGATGAAAACTCTAATTTCACAACATATGAACAGAGTTGACCATAGCTTCAGTTGGGAAACTGACCATCCTAGACCAAGTCAAATCCAAAAAGCTAGGGAATTTCTAGAAACCTGGCACTCTGACAAATTAGCCATCAATAGACACAATATCTACAGACTATGCAAAAGAGACGAAAGGAACAAAAAGACCAAAACATCTCCCCAGCAGCAATCAGCATCTAGATGAGCATAGATTAACTCCAAGATTAACATCAGACCAACCATCAAGTAAACAATACCCCAACTGCCAAACACGCCAACAATAAACAGCCCAGCAAAAAACCTCTAACACCACCCTACCAACATTGACAGGGCAAGCCACTAGAATATAAATTGAGAGCAAATCCCACTCCTTATTAGCACTGATGTTACCTAGTTTGGATAATGAAAGGAGAACTTATGGATCTACTGTGTTAACCTTAAATTATGCTTTGCTGTCATTAAAGACAACAGTTCTTAAGTGTTACAAGCTAACTGGAGGAACTGTTTGATGGTAACTGAACAAAGTTGTTACATAGATTGAATATCACTAATCATGTATGGATCTTCAGACCAGAGGACCTTTGTGTTTCAAAGGATGTCTTTTTAATTAAAGTGAGTGATATGATGTTCTATCTTTAGACAATAAAAGACATGGAGCCCATACAAATGAAATTACAGTCTGATTCCCCCAAGGTTTTTTCTACCTAGCAGGTGAAATGAATTGGCTATCCATACCTCCTCTCTTTAAATGTATTACAGTTTGCAACCAAAAAGTGATTAAGAATTTGTGCAAAGGTAGTCATTTTTCATCAGTGTTATTTAAGATGCATATTTTCCAATTCAGTTATTTTCTAGAAAATAGTTGTATAATTATTGCCACAATAATCCAATAATAATCCTCATAACATTATGACAGGAAACAGCTATTATACCATTAGCAAAGCTGAATAGAGCGAAAACTAGCTCCACACTTTTTTATATTACTTTTTTTATATTCATGCAATAATGAAATAAAGGCAGGTGAGTTCAGTATTCTTTAGAACAGTATCTTATAGATTAATCATGCCAGTTCATGCTTGATCAAATTCAATTGGTTCCCCTTATGGGGAAATTAGAAAGCCTTCCAAGGTTGGTTTAGCATGGCAACCATGACTTACACTTATAGATTATGATAAATAAGCCCTTATGTCCACACCTTCTGTAGGAGAGACCACACCGGAGAAATTGAACCAAGCATGCTTGTCCATTATTGAAAAGTCAGTAATTAAAAAAATGATGCCTGAATTGTACCAGAAGAAAGTAATGGGAAACATCTGCAGCACTGGCAAGCATATTGCATGACAACAGCATTTAATTGCCAAAATGACAACCCATATGCTTTGTCATTACACATGTTGTCATTTACCATTCCAACTTACCCCTGTGTTCCATGCTGCATGGAGTCCTGCTCAAATAGAGTACATCTTCACCTTTTATCAAACTTGATTGATAGGGACCATAATTACAATCATACGTTTTGGGGGTCATAAGTCGAGGCATCATGTGAACACATTCGAAGTTATGACTAGTTTTTACTATGGTTGTTAAGTGGTTACTGCACATTAAGATAATTCATATTCCCCAGTGGCCATTTTTGACCAGAAACTGGAAGGTAACACCAGAAATTGGCAAAAATGTTGCAAATTGCAGTCCTGTGACTATAGGACACTGCAAGTGGCCATAAAAGTGAGCCAGCTGCTAAATACCCAAAATGTGATCACGTGATTGTGGGGCCATCCTAACTATGAAAATAGTAAGTAGCTTTGGGAAGGTCCATCGTAACTTCAAATGGTCATGAAGTGACTGGTCATAAGTCAAGGACTACCTGTAGGTCACTTTTGAGTGAGCCTCTGAATTTTAAAGTAATATTTCCAGAGCCAAACTGGTAAGAAATTTTGTATTTTTCAAGAATTTGAGTGGTTAACGTGTTGCCAGGAATGAGAAGTGACATCTCCCCCAAAAGGCAGGAACAGGGATTATTCATAGTAGAGAGTATGGTGTGTGAGTCAGTGCTTTGAGTACAGATGAGCTTTCACAGTATATCTTTAGGATTTCTGAAATGAATCTAAGGACCGTTCTTAGCCAACTATCCGTCTAGCAAGATTTTATTTATCGTGCTTGATAGCAGTTCTCCAATAGTGTCTAGTCGTAGTATAGAAACAAGTTGCGTAATGTTCTTTTGTCTAAATAGAGAAAATGTATTGCCCTCCTTCATAATTTGCAGACAAAAGGGAACAGATGCCCGGGCTAGAATTTATGGATGTCCAGTGTTGGCTTACTATACAACAAATATGAAGTTTCTGGAGACAAGTTTTCTCCTAAGAAATGCATTTTGGTTTTTACCCTGAGATAAGTTGTTTCATACCTTTCCAGTACTTAAATAATACTTAGCTGAGAAGAAAAAAATGTGTCCTAAAAGCAATTTGTCAGTCCGAAAATGTCTCTGACCAATGCTCATAGGTCCTTGCATTACTCTGTCTATGTAGTAAATAGGTTATAACCTCTTTTCCTTTGGACTGGCTGGCATACACAATCTTCCCCCACTGTGTTTTCTTCTGCATTGATATTGTGGGAAGTCAGCCCCCCCCTTCCGAGAAAGAAATATTTTTGGAAATATTTAAAAGACAGAATATATTTCCCTAAAAGATTTAAAGGCAGAAACCAACACCCCCCCCAAGTCTTTCTGTCCCAAACAGAAACCAAGTCTGCAGATATGCAGATGTGATAATCTTGTCAGAACTGGAATCAGGAAACTGGGATTAGGAAGAAAGATCCCTAGAATCAACAACCTCTCACACCAAAAGTCTAAGAGTCATCAGCCCAGCCTCAGGGAAGCAGGATATGACCCTTGGGACATAATAGGATTAACCCATCACCATCAGAATACCAGAAAGGCACACTCAGACTCAGGTCAAAGTTCATGCCACAGGAACAACTCCAAACAAAAGGCTCCAGAGCAGGGGTTCTCAACCTTGGCAACTTTAAGACTTGTGGACTTCAATTCCCAGAATTCCTCAGCCAGCAAAGCTGGCTGAGGAATTCTGGGAGTTGAAGTCCACAAGTCTTAAAGTTGCCAAGGTTGAGAACCCCTGCTCCAGAGGGTATAAAAATCCACTCCCTCTCTCGCTTTTCTTCCAGAGCCATCTTTCTGTCTGGCTCTCCTCTTCAATAAACTGCAACCTTCTTTCTAAAGCAGTCGCCATGTTGTTAATTCCCGGCTTGAACTGAACCATGATGAAGACTTTTCCTTCAACAATATAGATTTGTAGAAACTTGAAACACAGTTTTGGCTTTATGATATTCATGAATGTATGATATTGGGAAGGATTGTGGAATAATCTGTAGCTCTGAGTAGGTCACAGAATCTGGTTTGAGATCTTGAGGACTACCCCAACTGGACTGTTATTTTCCTTGAGGAAGAAGAATAAAATGTTTTGTTTCTCAATCAAGAAATTTCATTAGTTGTCATAGGGGCTGGGGGAAAATGGAAGGATAGGTACTGACAGTTGAGCCTCGATGGTGAGAGGATGGATGGGTTGTATTTCTTTGCAATCACCTACTGGGCAGTTGTGCCTTCATACAGGCAGATTTTCTTATTAGACCCATAAATAGTATTTCATATGTATATATTTATTTTACTCTGATAAAGGCTTTTTTAAAAATAGTATCATTAAGTGCTAAGTAGCATTACAAGATTTTATCTGATGCAGAATTCATTTAACTCAGTGGTTCTCAACCTTCCTAATGCCGCGACCCTCATGTTGTGATCCCCAACCATAAAATTATTTTCGTTGCTACTTCATAACTGTAATTTTGCTACTGTTATGAATCATAATGTAAATATCTGATATGCAGGATGTATTTTCATTGTTACAAATTGAACATAATTAAAGCATTATATGTAATTATATATTGTGAAATATTTATTTCTAATTACAAATAAATGAAATTTTGTCTGTCTCCCTCTTTCTCTGTCTCCCTCTCTTTCTCTCTCCCTCTCTCCCCCTATTTCTCTCCCTCTCTCCCTCTCTCTCTGTCTCCCTTTCTCTCTCTCCCTCTCTTTCTCTCTCCCTCTCTCCCCTATTTCTCTCTCCCTCTTTCTTTCTCTCTCTTTCTTTCTTTCTCTCTCCCCCTTTCTCTCTCCCTCTTTCTTTCTCTCTCTCTCCCTCTTTCTCTCTCCCTCTCTCTCCCCCTCTATTTCTCTCCCTCCCTCCCTCTCTCCTTCTTTCTCCCTCCCTCTTTCTCTCCCTTTCTTTCTCTCTTTCCCTCTCCCTCTCTCTCTCCCTGTCTCCCTTTCTTTCTCTCTCCCTCTCTCTCATTCTCTCCCTGTCTCCCTTTCTTTCTCTCTCCCTTTCTCCCTCTCCTCTTTCTCTTTCTCTCTCTCCCTCCCCCTTTCTCTCTCCCTCTCTCCCTTTCTCTCTCCCTCTCTGTCTCCCTCTTTTTCTTTCTCTCCCTCTCTTCCCCCTATTTTTCTCTTCCTTTCTCCCTTCCTTTCTCTCTCCCCCTTTTTCTCTCCCTCTCTCCTTTTCTTTCTCTCTCCCTCTCTTTCTCTCTCCCTCTATTTCTTTCTCCCTTTTTCTCTCCCTCCCTCTCTCTCTCCCTCTCTCTATTTCTCTTTCCCTCTTTCTCTCTCTCTCTCTCTCTCTCTATTTCTCCCTCTCTTCCTCTCAAAGATCCTTAAAATCCTTAAAAGTTATGCTTGGGTGGAAGACTTTTTCTTTTACAGATGGGATGGGTTAGCAGACAAGTACTCAAAAAGAAAAAAGGGAAAAAGTGTGAATAGGCGTCCAGTGGCTAGCTTGAAGTTTGAACGACTTCTTTCTCTCGCCACCGGCTTCTAGGAGGAGCAAAAGACATCCAGCACTGCAACCAGGCACCCTGGACTGGCCATTCCAGGGCTTCCTGCACCGGCTGACTTAGTTGTCTGCAACCTTCTGTTGTTGCTTGCGGGGGGGAAGGGACACGGGTGGGAGAGATTCCTTCTTTCTCATCTGAGGAGGGAAGTTATGTTGGACCGTAGACTCTGTGTCGAGCCCTGTGGGCCCAACATTCGCGGGCAGGCGGGAACCCGCCTGCCGAGCCGCCACCTCCCCATCGCCCTCCACGCCGGCCGGCTCCAGACCTCCCAGCTGACAAGCGCAGATTCAGGGAGTCGCCAGCTGATGGGCGCAGAAGATTGGCACCACGGCGGCCTCCCAGCCACCCGCTTCTTTGGCTGGAGCAATTGCCAGGGCTTGCATGGTCGCCGCCGGTGGGGAGCACATCAGCGGGCATTGGGGATGCCAGCGGTTCTGTGCCACAAAGGCTTGAGGCGTGGGACGTGGAGCGGCGCGGTGCCGTGGGAGGCAGCAGGACGGGGGAGGGGTTATCTGCATCCTGCTGGCCGAACTCTGGAAGCCTGCCTGAATGAAGAATTTTAGGGGGAGTTGAAAGCAAGACAGGTTCCTAAGACCATCGGAAATATGTGTTTTCCAATTGTCTTAGGCGACCCCTGTGAAAGGGTCGTTCGGCCCCCAAAGGGGTCCCGACCCACAGGTTGAGAACCACTGATTTAGCTATTATGAAATACAAGTATCCAATAGAACAGAATACATGTAATTCAGATTGAACTGTGGAGTCCTTGCAAGGTACTCTCTAAGCCAGTGTTTCTCAACCTTGACAATTTTAAGGCATGTGGACTTCAACTCCCAGAATTCCACAGCCAGCATTGCTGGCTGTGGAATTCTGGGAGTTGAAGTCCACATGCCTTAAAATTGTCAAGGTTGAGAAACACTGCTCTAAGCTTTGCTGATTACTTACAGACTTTCCATTAACTCACTGTGTAACATTGTCAGTGAGATGGAGTGTGGGGTTTGCTCCCCTTTTTTAAATACAGTACCATAGCTTGTTTTGCCAGTGTTGGTAGAGATGTGGTTTTCTTGGTGAGTTCTTTGATTAGGTTACTGTTTTCTGCTTGATTGTTTGTCTGGTCTTAATCCTGCTTATCTGGGTGTTGTTTGCTGGAGAAGATTTATTTATTTATTTATTTATATTTGAATTTATATCCCGCCCTTCTCCCGTAGGACTCAGGGCGGCTGACAATCTATTTAAAATACATACAAAACAATACAAATTTAAAATTAATTAAAAGGAATATTAAATATTTGTCGAATTTAAAATATAATTAAAACCCCCCTAAAAATTACCCTAGGCCAGTCCTGCAAGCTG
>NW_015386587.1:782918-786734 GCF_001527695.2 Protobothrops mucrosquamatus | reverse complement strand
CAAGATGGATTGAGGAAGGATGGTGAGTTCTCAGGTCTTTAAGTCCCATAAACGGGGGAAAATAAGCCGCCATCACCTCGGGCCACCGGATCGCCATAGCCCCGGGTCGGACCGTCGAGCCGTCACCGCGCTGGGCCACCAGGCCGCTGCCGCGCCAGACCGGTGGGTTACCGCCGCGTCTGGCCACAGCTCGTCCTGGACGCAGATCTTCCTGGCCGTGTCAGGGCGCAGATCTTCCAGGCCGTGTCAGGGCGCAGATCTTCCAGATCTTCCTGGCCGTGTCAGGGCGCAGATCTTCCATATTGGCCATTTAGGCCCCCAGGCCGGGCTTCACCAGGCCTCACCAGGCCTCTCCATGCCCGGGCGGCCCTCAGCAGATATGTTCTGGTTTCCTTCTTAGCTTTTTTATTCTCTTTTTTGAATGGGATGTAAATGTAGTTTATCTCTGTTATCTATTGATAGCTGATTTCTGCAAGCAAGCAAGCTCAGAGAACACCAAGAATTCCATAATAAAAGTATCTAGACTCTAGAGAGTGTTTCTTCTGACCTCAAATTCAGGACTGAAGCTTGTAGACCACAGAGAATGATGTTTAAAGTTGGTTTAGGCACATTTTCATAATACCAGAGATATTTAATCACTTTGTTAATTTAAAGAGTGATGTCGTGATTAGCGCATACTCTTAAAATAAACAAAATAATATTGTAAGAATGTTCAATAATATGATCATCTCCTCCATGTAATTTTATTTTATCTTTATGCATAATTGTGCTGAGGCCAACATTTTAACACACACACACACACGCACAACCATGTGCATTCTCTTGTTGTTCCATTAATAAAAACAATTGCATCAGTGTACTGTATATCTATTGACTAATGTTGGCTGGGCTGCATTTTTCAATAGGACACTGTTATATCAACCTGGGATGAATCAATTTAATTGTGGAACACATTCTGTAATAATATTTAGTTGCTATAATCTGGTTAAAACAAAAAAAATGTCTTCTCTTATTTTTCAGGGGTTTGCATACTTAGTTTTCTATCATTTATTTCTGAGTTTTAAAATATGATATGGTCCTTTAAACTTGATAACATGTCTATTGCTGAAGTGGGGTAACATCCAATTAAAACAGATCAACTTGGAATTAATGCACCTTCTTAAATCTCTCATACTGAAAATCATTAGAACTTAATGTTTAACATTGATTAAAAATAATGACTTGGTAGACAATAGCAAATACTAATTAAGTGTTTAAAGGAGCCTATGTAGAAATATAAATTATGCAGTAGAAATGTTATCTACATTATTTAAAGATAGCTAATAATTACAACTTGTTATCTGATTAATACAAAAAAACATTGTTCTTTTTCTTTGGGTTATTACTATATATACTGAAACAGTTTTCCCCAATCTGGAAGATTTACAGAGGTATGGATTTCTATTTTTAGAATTTCTCAGCCTCTGTCTTTTCTTAAAATTTTGAGAGCTAAACCCCACACATTTGGAGAGTCCAAGGTGGCATTTTGAACTGTATGAATACTGTTGCATGATATATCAACCTGGTCTTCTGAGACCATTTCAATCCACCAGATACTGGCAGTCATTTTTCTCTTTCCATATTTGGATTCCATATACATGATCCTACAAATATGAATATAAATATAAATATGAGTTTATATTTGTAGGACCATGAGTAGGGAATTCTCTGTTATACCTGCATATGTTTTTGTACTTTGCTTCATGTTATTCCATAACATTTGCACTGTGAACACTGAAGCAAATTAATATACAGTACATTCCCTATGTGTCTATGATATAGTGGTAATACTTTAGAAATTGTTATCAAAATAAAGTTTGCCCTATGTTTCTTTGATAGAAATGTCTCCTGTACTTCCAAAATTGTTGGGGATCAGCATAATGGAGGTGGTTGATTAATAACAGATCCCTTCTCCCCCCCCCCCCCACTCTGCCCCTGCCCTTCCCCATATGTTTTTGGTTTTAGAGACTTTAGGAAATAGATTGGAAAGAGACATAAGATTTAGCTAATTTTTTTTTATCTGAGAAAATCTTGTTTCTCTTTTTTTATCTGAGAAAAATCTTGTTTCTCTCTTCTTGAATAGAGAGAAAATTAAATGACAGGAAATTGAAAAAAAACACCTTTCCTGAATCTGCAGAGAAAAATAACAATTCAGGTATCAGCAGGATCTTTCACAGCCAAGACCTGGCATAGGCATGAAAAAAAATTAGGTTGGAGGAAGACTATGGGTAGTGCCACTTAGAGAGCATTTATTTATTTATTTATTTATTTATTTATTTATTTATTTATTTATTATTTTATTTATATTCCACCTTTATTATTTTTACAAATTACTCAAGGTGGTCAACCTGTCCAACACATCTCTCTCCTATTTTTCTCACAACTTTGTGATATGTGCTAGGCTGAGAAAGAGTGACTGGCGGAACTTGAACTCATAGTCATTATTATTACTCTGTGTGTGTGTAGGAGAGAGAGAGAGAGAGAGAGAGAGAGAGAGATTCTTTCTGAATACATTCCTGACTTAATGTTTCTTGGGGGAACTAGTTTTGGCTTGTCTTTGGCTTTGATTAATGAGACATCTTCCAGGATATTTTTACTGCTAAGTAATGAAATCTCATCTCAACTCTCATTTCTCCTGTATCCCCAAGCCTGTGCTTCCAATTTATATTCTCCTTCAACCTGGGTCTGTACATTTCCATAAATGAATGCTTCACTACACCCAAGTTGGAAACTCCTGCTTAGTTGAATATAATTTACTCTTCAGTTCAGATATTATTATTATTATTATTGCATAAAAGGAGACTAAAACCAACTACCATACATGTATTTTATGTAAAAAAAATAATCCCGTAACTATAATACATTCTTTGTAGGGGTTACAGTATAGTTACAATATACTGTATCTCCCAATTTTATTAAATATTACTTGATTTTAAAGGATTCATCTTGGTTAGAAAGAAGCTCTGTAATTCAATTAAATGATCACACTTAGTTCAATTAACTCATTTCTTGAATGTATCCTTAAAGGGCATTTTTAATGAAGTGTCTGTAACAACTGTTATAGTCTTTTGTTATTCTTTAAAGACCTCCTACTGTTGCAAAGAATACACATAGTTTTCTCCTCTGAAATTTTTCAATGTAAATGAGTGTCCTGAGGTGTTTAACAAATTTTCAGACCCCTCATCTCAGAAGTTCTTCCACAATTAAAATATCATCGGTCAGCTGTTTGTGATTTGGGCTTAGGTATGAGTGGCATAGCATTTTCATTAAAATCCATGGTGATTTATTCAGTTGCTGGAGATTGTGAGATTCAATTAATGAAAGGCTGAAAAAGCAGAGAGGGTGTTTGTTACATAATAAATATTTGAAGTATTTTTTTCATCGGTGACTGTTGGATTTTGCAGAACCAAAAGACAGGAATCGTTCTAGACCAGAACTCAAAACTCACCCGTCCTGGACAAATGGAGAGCTTTGAGAATTCTCATCAGGAGATTAAAGACAGGTGATGCCTTTTGCTTGTTTTCTTTGTTTCAT
This sequence comes from Protobothrops mucrosquamatus, assembly GCF_001527695.2. Taxonomy (NCBI): domain Eukaryota; kingdom Metazoa; phylum Chordata; class Lepidosauria; order Squamata; family Viperidae; genus Protobothrops; species Protobothrops mucrosquamatus. Next base: position 783,161 of record NW_015386587.1, on the reverse strand, counting down.
TAAAATACATCTTAACATGGATATAGTCTTGGGCATAATCTACATTTATGTTTATGTTTATTTAGATTTGTATACCGCCCTATCTCCCTTACGGGACTCAGGGCGGTGAACAGGCGATAATAAAAATCACAATAAATATCTATTCTAAAATCAAATTAAATAAATAAAGGCCTGCTCTAAAATACCCCATATAAAAACCTATACTAAAACCTAATTAAGACTACGCCAGGCTGGCCGCACGAA
>NW_015386587.1:778710-782089 GCF_001527695.2 Protobothrops mucrosquamatus | reverse complement strand
TTGGGGTAGTCCTCGACTTATAACAGTTCATTTACTGACCAAACTGAAAAAAAGACTTAAGACCATTTTTCAAACTTACAACCTATGGTCATGTGATCAAAATTCAGACACTTGGCAATTAGTTCATATTTATGACTGTTGCAGTGTCCCAGGGTCATGTGATCACCTTTTGCGACCTTTTGACAAGCAAAGTCAATGGGGAAGCCAGATTTGCAACAATCTTGTTACTATCTTAACAACTGCAGTGTTTCACTTAACAACTGTGGCAAGAAAGGTCATAAAATGGGGCAAAACTCACCTAACAAATGTCTCACTTAGCAACAGAAATTTTGGGCTCAGTTGTAGCTATAACAGTATAGAGCACATCTATGTTGGAAAGTTCTCTTTAAAGAAATAAGAGGATGAAAGGTTCACATCCACAGTTTTTGAACTGTGCAAATCATTTCTAAAAGGCTAGTATTCAACAGTGACCTCTGGATTCTCATATCCATGTTTTGGAAAGGACATTGAGAACCAACAGAAGGGCAAGAAATGGGACTGTGCAAATGACTCAATCATATCAGAATCAATATCGGCAGTGGAATATCTTTTGTAGCGGGATCTCTGTTTGCTTTAATTCAATTATTTTTTTTAATTAAAAATTGAAGGTGTGCATTGTGATCATTGTATCATGTGTCTGACTAATTAAACACTTCAAAGAACTTTCAGGCATGGTTTAACCTAAAAAGCCTTTATTAGTGTAAAGGAGTGTAAAGGAGTGTCAGCACAGCATGGAGAATGCCAAGATCTGAATTTCCCTTCCTTTGCACATAACATTCCAGGCATTTCCCTTCCCCTATTTTGGGGTCATGATTCACATCTTCCAATTAACCTGGAGGGCAAAGATTCACTTCCGTTCCACAAGCCTTTCTCTCCTCTCTCATTCTCATCTGAATTAACTCTAAAAGTACCAGACAGTTCTGCATATTTTGTCAAGGCAAGAATATTCAATATTAGCAGCGTTGACACATTGCTTCAGAGGGAAATAGAAAAAGGAGCCCAACAACTTATGGCGTTAATACAAAATGCAATTTTTTTCTTAACTTTGCAATGCCCCTCTTGGATTTCCCCCATTGTAGGCTATTATATCATACATTCTGTGTGCAGTTACACAATGTATGTATATATTGATTTATTTCCATTTATATGATCACCTGTCTCATCAGTGCAACTCTGGGCCAATGCTTCAAGTGACTTCATTTTTGTCTATGGTTTTCGTGTCCATAAAATCCATACATTTCTGGTTAGGGGGAATTAATACTAAACAAATTAACCACATTCATACTGTATATCGTGTTGAGTCAGAGTAATATGTCAGTTCATTGTTGGTTTATTTAAGTTTTCTAGTTAGGCTAGGCAGGGGTAGGCAACCTTGGCTCTTTTATGACTCGTGGACTTCAACTCTCAGAATTCCTGAGCCAGCCAAATGGAGCTTTCCAAATGGAGAATATCCATTATTTTCCTGAACAGACAACACAGCCTTAAAAATCAGATTGGAATGTAGAACTAAGAATGACAACTGTTTGCTAAGCAGTTGAGTTAATGCTCCACATTAAACCATTCTTGCGGCTTACTATTCCCATGTATTGCAGCCTTGGTGTCTATGCCGGACCAATTCAAAAGACTTTAATAAAGTGGCTAATCAATAATATAAAACAATAATATAAAACAAAGAGCAGTAATGCAGAAGAATCAGCAATGATAAATGGAGCACAGCCCTAAATGCATGCTGAAGTACCAATGTTAATTAAAACAACAACAACAACAATAATAATAATAATAATAATATAAATATAAATAAAAAAGTTGAAAGGGAACTTGAAGGTTATCTAGTCCAACCCCCTGCTCAGGCAGGAAACCCTTTACCATTTCAGACAAATGGCTGTCCTGTCTCTTCTTAAAAACTTCAAATTATCTAACTATGAATGAGAGTATGAGGCAGGTAGTATCAGATATAGCCACATATATACTGTCATGCACATTACCTCCGAAGAAGGTAGAGCCTCAACAATATTATTTAAATTGTTAGGTTTGTAGAGAAGAAAATGGTGCAGATTTAAAATAGGTTAGCCTTTGATGCCATCTTAAAGACCAGAGGTCCCCAACCTTTTGGGCACCAGGGACCGGTTCCATGGAGAGAAGTTTTCCCGCAGACCGAAGGGTGCGTGGTTTTGTGTGCTTCCTGCATTTTGCAGATGGGGCTTTGCTTATTTGTGCAGACCAGTTGCTGGCATGCTGCAGCCTGGTACTGGTCCATGGACCGGGGGTTGGGAACCCCTGTTAAAGACCATGTTTTCTAAGTGCATGTAATTGCATCTTTTGGTAGACTGTCTAAGGACAATACCACCAACTGTGGAAAACAGACAAATAACAGTCAGGTGCGTGAAACTGATAGACCCTCCAAGCGGCTTCGAAGGAAAAGAAAGCTGCTTTTAGATTCTGAAGAGGAAGAAGAAAATGCAGATGAAGAAGAGGTAAGTAAATGTGATTTCTTTAACTGAAAGAGTAGCCAGAAGGCTATAATGAAACTTGTAGTGATAAGAATTTGCCACATAAATTCAATCAATCCTTTTATATTTATAATATTTTTAGAACTATTAACTATTATTTATTGTGTCAAACAAAACAAAACAAAATATACACATTGTATACATATAAATACGATAACATTGTGATTTTACATTAAAACAAAAGGGAACAAAGAAGATTATTGGAAATCTTGCTTTGCTTTTTATCAGAAAAAAATATTGCAAAATCAGATTTTTAAAAGTAACACATACCACTATTTCACTACTGGAAATTAGAAATTAGTTGACATGTTGAAATTTACCATTCAGAGAATACTACTGCACTAGAAAGTTTAAAATGGTTATTTGTTCTAAATGGCAGATTATATATATAATATATTTAGTTTATTTGTTTCATTTATATACAATATATCTGTTGGTAGTTTAAAATACTAAGCAAAAAATAAATATTGCAAAAGAGTGAAAATGACATTCAACTATATATGAAAAATGTCAGTGTATTTTCATCTGGTTTGTGTTATCTAGGAAAAGAATAAATTGAAAAACCGCAGGAATGCAAAATCAGTGAAGCAAGGTAAGGGTGCAAAACTGATCTCTAATTGTTCTATGACAAAAAGATCCTGGAGCACAGGGGAACTACCAGAGGACTGGAAAAGAGCTGATGTAGTTCCCATCCTCAAAAAAGGAAAAAAAATGGACCCAGGAAATTACAGACCTATCAGCCTGACCTCAATACCTGGGAAGATCCTGGAAAAGATAATCAAACAACGAATCAACGAACACCTAGAGGCAAACAAAGTCATTACTAAAAG
>NW_015386587.1:749606-777798 GCF_001527695.2 Protobothrops mucrosquamatus | reverse complement strand
TATTATTATTATTATTATTATTATTAAAATGCTGCTATAAATTCAGTACTTTGGCAACCTCTGTAATGACCCAGTGTACTAATGTTACAAAGAACATTCTATCAATTTTACACTTACCTTTATAGTCCATGAAATGTATTACTTGTAGTCCTTAAAACCATTCATTTAGTGGCCATTCAACGGTACGACATTGAAAAAAGTGACTTATGGCCATATTTCATCCTTATGACCATTGCACATTGCAGCATCCCCATGGTCATGTGATCAAAATTCAGACAATTGGCAACTGGCATATATTTATGATGATTGCAGTGTCCCAGGATCATGTCATCACCTTTTGTGACCTTTTGACAAGCAAAGTCAATGTTAAGATTCACTTAACAACTGTGTTACTCACTTAACAACTGCAGTGGTTCACTTAACAATAACAGTGGCAAAAAAGCCCATAAAGTGGGGCTAAACTTACTTAACTGCTTTACTTAACAACAGAAAGGCCACAATATTGGAACATTTCTCTTCATGTCATCCGGCCATGGTCTGTTCTGTGAACTCTAGACTATATATGCAGTCTTATGTCCCCCTCTCCTTCAAGTTGCCAGAATTGTTTATTTAGGGTCTCAGGCCCATCAAACACAAGTGCAAAGTTTGAAATACAGAAAAAAATCCAAACCTGAAACCGATAGCCATTGCTGGAAACATGGCCCCACTTTACAATAGTTGTCCAGGTTAAATGTTGCCGAAGTAAGGTTGTAATTTGTTGATGAGAAAGACAACTAAAATTTCTGATAATTTGATTTATGAGTCGGGTGATACAATGGGCAGTGTAATAATATATAAATTATATATATAGTAACATATTCCTATTTACTTGTGAGTAAATAGGAATGGAATGGAAGATCCATTCCAAAGAATTTAATTCTGAGTAAATATATATATTATGAGTTTGTGTTGTAAATGTGATAAATGAGAAGATTCGTGAATTCCCTTTAAAAAAAGGTATGATCGTGGCTTTAGAACTCTGATTTTTGGAATCTCCTATCCAGCTAGTGTGATGAGAAGGTTAAGCCAATTCAATCAAATATTTACATAGGTGTTCACTTTTAAAGATGATAATACCAAAACGGTAAAATGCATTGTTACATGTACATAATGTACACGTAAGTACATTATAACAAGTGTTCTATCACTTGTCCTACATTACTCCTTCCATGGATCTTTGTGGTTCCATACTCGGTTTCCCAGAAGCAATTTTTTTTCATTCTATCTTTGATTTCTCAGCTGTTCCTGCAAAGAAGAACATTTGGAACTGGATGACATACTTAGAAGAAGAACGAATGCCAGCTGCTCCCTTAAAACTTTTCAAAGAGGTTTGTAATCTCTTAAATGTTTTCTTGTGGATATTGAATACAGGTAGTCCTCGACTTACAATTATTTGTTCAGTGACTATTTAAAGTTACAATAGCACTAAAAAAAGTGACGTATGACTGTTTTCACACTTAAAATCATTGCAGCATCCCCGTGATCACGTGATCAGAATTTGGCCACTTGGCAGCTAGCATGTATTTATGATGGTTGCAGTGTCCCAGGGTCATGTTATCACCTTTGGTGACCTTCTGACAAGCAAAGTCAATGGGGAAGCCAGATTCACTTAACAACCATATTACTAACTTAAGAACTATAATTCTTCACTTAACAACTGTGGCTAGAAAGATTGAGAAATGGAGCAAAACTGTTCCATCCCAGCCTACGTACGTCCTTGTTATTTCACAAAGACCACCCCTCTTTTAACAGTAGACTGGAAAATAAACCCTTTTTATTTGAATTACAGACCTGATAATTGTCCCAGAAAAACAAAAGCAACAGAACACTTTTCCAACGGAGACCTTGTCCAAAAAGCAAAACGGAGCCAAATAATTCACAGGCAAAATAAACAGTCCATGATCTCTTGACACTGAAGTTCTTTGCAAATGGTTGCCTCCAGCAACCAGCCCTGCCTACACATTCCCTTTTTGTTACGCAGCCCCCAAGGCGTGGCTTCTCACTGCTTTCTCCTCTTCCCCTGGAGTCACCCCATTTCCTCCCTCTGTCCTAGTTGTGTGATCTGTCTGTGTTTATGAGCATCTCTGAGGTCTTCCAGCAGTGCTTCCTCCGAATCCGACTCAGCTTCCCAGCATAGCTGGCTCTCAGCTCAATCACGAGTGAAAGGACCAGCCTCTTCATTAGTTTGTAAGTCCTGCAGCTCATCAGAGCCTCCCTCCGATTCTGATGGCTCTCCAGGCCCCTCCTCCTCCTCTTCTAATTCCCCAGACTCAGCTGCCAGGAGCACAGGCTGGCATGGAATCACAACAAAAACATACTCAGCAACTGTCTTGCTTAGCAACAGAAATGTTGGGCTCAATTGTGGTCATAAGTCGAGGCTACCTCCATGTTTGTATTGCCTTAGAACCAGAATCTTTTGTGGGTGGGAAATCAAAGAACCAGATATTGTAATGAGATGGAATATGTTGAGAACATTGAAATCTTACACATCTTCTTAAAAGGGCTCTTTTATTGGAAGCAATAAGACCAAGGTGACTTCTTCAGTGCTGCAGAGAGACAAACCTGGGTCCATCATAATTCTAAGAAACTTACAGAGGCCCAAGTATGCTTGTCTATCATATTATTATTATATGGGAGTTTCACGCTGGTTTTGCGTCTTTCCAAATAGAGTTTGTTGATGTGGAGATGAGTATTCCTTCACCTCCTTCTTCATTCTCTCTTTTTGTCTTGCATAACTGCCTGTAAAAGAGAGATACTAGTTTTCTCATGATATCCAAGCAGGGAAACACATCTCAGCACTCCTTACAAGTCATGGGTGTTTGCACCATAAAGATTTATAATCTTTGCACTGCATTTACTTTGAGTTTGATAGAGAGAAGTTGCAACTAGGGATAAGGTTTCTTGTTGGAAGGAAATGCTGCGCATCAGAAGGAGGGAATAAGATAAACATCTATCAGTTTTTGCCTGGAAAGGGATTCAGTGTGAGCTGGTGTGTGTGTGTGTGTGTGTGTGTGTGTGTGTGTACGTGCGCCCGCTTTATTGTGCATCTGGCTTGTTAAAGGGATGATATGTGAATTAACCATTGTAAGCAGTTTAATCTTCACATTTAGTTTTACCCACAACCCCTGTTTTAATTTGTGTCTATGAAATTGCTCAGTATCATATCTAGTATCATATCTAGCAACTGTAGAAAGCTAGTTTTTAACTTTCGTAATTAGCATAGTGCTGACATTAATTGGTCCTTGACTTTTAGCATGTTGTAGATTATCTTATTAAAAAGTAATCATTACAAGTGAGGGTACAAGTAGCAGCCAATTGCCATATCTAACAATATGCACAAAACCAAATCATAGAAAATGTGAACATAGCATCCTTCCTGTCCGTGCTAAATTATTTCAGTTTCTTCAAATAAAATGGAGATAATAGAAAATACAGCACTGGGAAGATGCTTGATCTGAACCATATTTCACTCCCAGTTTTGTATGTAAAGCTCAGCTTCTTAGAGGAATTTTCAAAAATATATATTTAACTTTCCAATTGTTTTATATTGCTATTTTATGACATTATAAGCTGTCCAGAGTCACTTGATAGTTAGATGGGCAGTATATAAATTGAATGAATGAACGAATGAATGGGCAAGATTTTAAAAAGTCTTCTAGCTGTCAGCAGAGTTTTATTTACTGTGTCTGAGTCTAAATTTCAGAATAATATTGTCTCTTGGTCTGATGCTTTTCCAGGTCAGATTCGGAAGTTCAGTTCAGACACTATATCATATCATGCTGTGCGCTAACTAAAATTTAGGATATGAAGTTAGGGTATCCAAGTATATAAGAGTCAAATTAAGCATTATAGCAATTTGCCTCCATTTTTCCCTGTTCTATTTAACTTCTTAGGTTTATTTCCATCTCCAGAGCGTAGCAGTCTCTGAGTACAGGTGGTCCTCAACTTACAATCGTTCATTTAGTGGCCATTTGAAGTTACAACAGCACTGAAAAAAGTGACTTAGAACCATTTTTCATACTTACTACCATTGCAGTATCCTCGTGACCACATGATCAAAATTTGGATGGTTGGCAATTGGTTCATATTTATATTGGTTGCAGGATCCCAGGGTCACGTGATCCCCTTTTGCGACCTTCTGAAAAGCAAAGCAAATGGGGAAGCGTGTTACTAACTTAACAACGGCAGTGATTCACTTAAGACCTGTGGCAAGAAAGGTCATAACATGGGACAAAATTCATTTAACAACTGTCTTGCTTTGCAACAGAAATGTTGGCCTCAATTGTGGTTGTAAGTCAAGGACTAGCTGTGTCATAACAGCAAACTATGGTTTATCAGTTAAGAAATGAACACTCCAAGGGTTGTCATTAAGGGTTGTCATTATTATTTTAGACTAGAAGCACAAGTCTGTCAATTCAAACACTGCACTAACTGATAATTAAACTTTAGTAATTCTTAATTTCTATAAACAGCTTACTCCCACATAAAAAACAAGAAAACATTTTAAAAAGTCAATTAAGCTTAATTATAGAAAAGGAATACTATACACTTGATATTCTTTCTTCATTTTCTTATTTTCCCCACAGAGTATTGACATTGCAACAAGGAGTTTGTCAGGTCTATAATAATATTTTATTTCTTTTTACTGTAGTCTCAGTCCTTTCCACAAAACAAAAATGGATTTAAAGTTGGAATGAAGCTTGAAGGACTGGACCCTGAACATCCATCTTTATTTTGTTGTCTTTCTGTTGCTGAGGTACTGGTTTGACTTTTTAAAATAACAAAGAAAATAACTGGAAGAGGGATGAAAAGCATGTCAATGATCAGTTAATTAATTCTGGCTGAAGTTAATGAAATGCCGACTGACTAAGGCATGCTTTTTAAAAAACATTTTAATATACTGTACATATTGGCCATGTTGATATACATTGGTAAATGAGTATTGGTACCTGAAAAGATATTGACAGGTAAGGCCAACAATCTGAACATCTTTAATTGGCTTTTTATACAGTTCTTGTGGGGTTTTTTTTATAGAGGCTTGTGCATTCTAGTGTTACTTTCATTATAGATAGATGCTTGAATTCTACTAAGTAAAGTGTCTGTGAACTGTAGCACCAGCAATACATTAATATAATTAATACAATTAATGCATCCACTATTAAAAGTTAATCATGTTGAAAATGAAATAGGAGCAGAATTTTTTTAACACAGACTTTTTTGTGTTTTGCAAAAGTAACAACCTTGCATTTGTGGTTGGTTGTAGGTGCAGGGGTATCGAATGCGACTGCATTTTGATGGTTATTCAGAGTGTTACGACTTCTGGGTTAATGCTGATTCAACAGATATCCATCCTGTTGGCTGGTGTGAAAAAACAGGCCACAAACTGCTCCCTCCTAAAGGTGTGTGTGTGTGTATGTGTATATGTTTATATAGTTTTATATTAATAAACATTCTTATCAGAGATGGGACTTTGAACTGAATCCAGTTTGCTTAATCTCCCTATTTGAACTACAGAGCCTCTTGTGAATGAAAACTTTCAGGAGAAAATTTTATTTCTAGGTTGATCATCTTGAGGTGCAACTTTCTCCATGTTGTGATGAAAGGAGTGGACACATCTGCTCCTTTTTTCCAATTTCATTTCAACTAATAGTGCTTGAACCAAGTAATAGCTTTAATGAAGAGACTAGCCTAATGTTAAAGCACTGAATTGGTTAAAAAGGAAAGAAGTGAGGTTGATCCTGACACCCACTTTGCATTATAGCCACAGAGATTTCTGAATTTTCAGATGAATGACTTACAACTGCACTAATATGTAAGAAAAAGGAGAAATATTTATAGAAGCCTGGAGACACTAATTGTTCAACAAACAGAGCTATCGTGCAGATTTCAAATACTTCCCATACTGTTTCTAATTCTGAGAAAGCAACCTGTGCTATCCCACAGGCTTTTTATCAAAAAATAATTTTTTCTTTCTTTCTTTGTCTAGGTTACAAAGATGGGGACTTTAACTGGGCTTCATACTTAAAGATCTGCAAATCTCAGGCCGCCCCCAAAAATCTTTTCAAGATCCTAAGCACAGTGAGTAGCAACACCAATTTCTAGCTGTCTCTTTCGAGTCCTTTCTAAAACAGGTATCAAGGTGCCTTCAGCTAATACTTAGAACTGAAACAAAACCGCTGAGAAAGAGGGAAGCAAAATGAAATAGGAACTATTATCTCTCACGTTATATTTAGAATTCAGAGTTTATTGCCTGTATTTGTTTGTGTAGAATTCAGAGTTTATTGATTTGCATTTATCTGAGCAGAGGAGTAAATTAGCCAAGCACAGCTGGCACAGAGTAGCTTGCTTTTTATCTCCTACGTTAACCTGGTTCACAGACCCTCCGGCATTTGTTCAGTGTTTGGGCTGAAAACATTTATTGATTCATGTTCCTGCTGCTCATCTGAATATCTTTTCTAGTTGCACAGCTGGTGTTTTTCAGGTATTTTGATTCTTTTGGTGTCTGCTCTGTTAAGCAGGCACATTTGTTCACTTATATACTGTACCAACTTAGCCAATCCTTTAAATTTCAGTGAATTAAAAAGATTTTTTTAATTTTGCATTCAGAGTTTCACAGCTTTAGGAAGACTCATGGAACCAATAGTTAAATTATGATTTCTTAAACAAAACACAATTCCCACAACCTAGCCAAAATCAGACATGTCCTATTTTGATTTAGAATCTTATGTGAATCAGCAGTAAGATCAGATTTTCTTCAACTCAATGCAGACTTAAATACATCTAATGGCAATGTTTTTTTCCCTGTTTTCTCCTATCCATTAGCCAGTCACACCTTCTGGTTTTCGGGTGGGCATGAAGTTAGAGGCAGTAGACAAAAAAAATCCTTCCCTGATGTGTGTAGCCACCATTGCAGACATGTTGGATAATCGACTGCTGGTTCATTTTGACAACTGGGGTGAAAGCTATGATTACTGGTAAGAACAAGAATTTGTTATATTGGTGAGAGTAATGGGGTATTTGCCCAGGAACTGAAGAATGTAAAATCATTTGGAGATAAGGAAACCTCTGGAGCCAGTTCTATATTCATTTGCACTCAGCTCTACTCATAATTCAATTTGTTGAAGTTCTGATTGTAAGCCCATATTGAAATATGTGCTGCATTCCCTCCAGGTAAATATATATTTGGACCATGTAGTTTGTCTACAAATTGTAACAAATAAAGAATTAAAATCTAAATTTAGTTTGGTAAAATGTAGAAATATAAATTCAAGCCATATAGCTTACCATGTATGAGGTAATACAGGATTATACAACTTACCGATAGAGGAGAATATTTGTAGCTCAGCGTTGAACTGTGGGGTTCTCAGTGCTCTCTGAGTTTGGTGTTTTTCTTGCAGACATTTCATTACCAAACTAGGTTATATCATCAGTGCATTGATGTACTGCAAGAAAAACACCAAGCAGAGAGCATCAAGGACTCTATATACAATGTAAACTGCCGCAAGAATCTGTGTTTGGGAGTATAAGGGGTAAAATGAGTGTTTTAACTTTCTGGAAGTCTAATTTTCAGTTAAAGTTCTCTATATTCCATAAATACAAAAGAAAAAAAATCACCCCAACTCTGGATTATCATTTATGGATCTTGAAGGCTGCAAAAGAGATGCCATTGGCCTGCCCTATTGCATCCTTGATATTAAAGTTCAGCATAGAAACATTAGGCCAAGTTTGCATAGCTATATTTCATCATGTATATCTTTGGTGCAGGTGTGATGCAAGTAGTCCATATATTCGACCTGTTGGTTACTGCCAAGAAACTGGATCTGCCTTAACAACACCAGCCGGTAGGTTAAAAACACATCATTTTCAGTCACTATGAAAATATCTGCAAGGAATATTAATATTATCATGTTATGAGACTTATTTCAGTCACACTGAGGAAGTCCTACTTACTTGTAGTGCATGTTCTACCAATATTTTTAGAAATTATGTGTCCCAATCAAATTCTGAATCCTTGGAATACTAGACAGAATTTGACTATTCTATCCAGGGGTTTCAGCAGAAATTGATTAACAAAAGTATTATACAAGGAGAATGCAGGACTTGAATATTTTCTTCAAAAGAGCAGGACAAAGAGAAAGACTGACTTTTTCCATTAAGTTTTTCAAATTTCCTGGCACAGTTTGGTTAGAACCTTAACTGATTCTTACTTTGTTGCTTGCCATATTGATGCAGATATTCCATCATTCCATCCTATAGTTGTCTGATTTGGTAATGACTGGAATGCTAATCTCACTTAATCTTCTAGTAAGACTAGAATACTAGAAGGATGCTAGGAATAGTTAGTGGTTCAAGAATAAGGGACAAGCAAAGAACATGCTGGCTTGATACCATCAAAGCTGATACAAAGATGAACATTCAACAATTGAAAGAAGCTGTGCTTGACAGGATAGCATGGAAAGCACTTGCCTATAAATTATAGGATGTAAATTATATAAAATCACCAAGAGTCAGATATGACTGAATGGTTAAAATACTAATATAGGGTCTTGTAAATAGGGAATTCCTTCTAAGATACATTAGATGCTGCTATTTCATTGTATAGAATTTTGGTATACCTTTTCCATCTTTGTTTGATCTTCTTTCAGTCAGTTACTATCTGTCCATTGGCAGCTTTGAACTTCAAGCTTGAAACCTCCTCCTGAGTTCAGAAATCTTTTGGAATATTTTCCTTGATTTTCCACGTTTGTTTCCATCTTTTTATATCTTTACAAATGTCATTATATTCTTCTAGTCTCTTCTAACAGTTCTTTGAAATTCTTTAAGTTCCTTCCTAAGATATTTCTCTTTTTTGTCTTTGGTTCTGACTCTGCTTACTTCTGTTTCTTGATCTCTTATTGTTTGATTTCATGCCACATTTGTTCTGGTTTCCACTCAGTGAATTCCTGTGGTTTTCTATAAAAGTAATTCCTGATGTTTTTCTTGAAAATGTTAACTCCAGATCATATTGTGGAAGGTAGCTTCCTTCTTCCACTTTAACTTGACTTAGAATTTGCAAATGAGCAGAGTGTGATCTGTTCCACAGTCAGCTCCTGATTGTATCTTTGTTAATTTTTTTCCACCTTCTCATACCAGTTGTTATGGTTCCGGCTAATGAAACACTTCAAAGAACTTCCAGGCATTGGTTTTCCTAAAAGTAATTTATTGTTACAAAATGTCGGCACAGGCACAACGAGTTGATGCTAAGATCTAAAATTCTCTTCCTCTCAGCAATTAATTTACCAGCATGTTCCCTCTCTAAATTTGCTGTCATATATCATGTTCTCCTATCAGGTGGAAGGGCAGAGGTTATCTTCCGGTCTCTTCCCAGCAGTCCTATCTTTCTCCTCCCCCCCACCATCATCTGAATTAACTCTAAAAATACCAGACAGTTCTACATATTTCGTCAAAGCAAGAATATACATTATTTGCAGCATTGACACCAATATTGTAGTTAATTTTATTCTCCGTGTTGTTTTGGTTGATTGAAAACTATTAGCTTAATTGAAAACTAAATTATTGGCTTGGCAAAAACGGGTAAATTCTCCTGTCTCATTTCTATTTCCCAGGCACTTACTCCAAATACATTTTTCTCCTTACTTTTTCTTAGTTTAGCATTCCAGTCTCCAACCACAAGCAACATATAATAAAAGGATTGTTGTTATAAGAAAAACAGGAGGAGGGAGAAGTATTATATATATTCGCCTCCTTGAGTTACCTGTAAGGTAGTAAACGCAGGATAAAAATCAAATAAATAAATATCTTGCTTGTTCTGTGAATTTCAAATTGAACTTGATTATAAAACCTGTCAACAAACTGTTTTTCGGCTTCAGCGGGTGAAGCATGAACTTGGATAATAATTGCATCAAAGATTCACTACCATGAAGTCTGTACGATATTATAGAAGCACTGAGGACACAGTATCCAAATCCTGTCCTTGAGATACCCTTCCAGAGTAGGAAAGCATGCCCTTGAGTAGTAAATGATCTTTTTAACGGAAAGCGTCCAATTTCAGTCCATTTCAATTTGCTGATGTCTAAGAGTCAATATTTCATTGATTCATTTCATCTTTCACCATATTGAACGTTTCCATGTTGGTGCTGATTTATTGGTTGATTGCGTGGTTGGTTGGTTGGTTGATACAATTTAAAGGCATCCAACTCCCAGCGAATCTTACGTTTCATGTTCCTATTGTTCTGTCTCAGCCTACGTGAGTACTTGCTCAGCTGCTTTACTCACGAGGAAAAACCTCTCTTCATAGAACCAGGCAGGACCCATAAGAAAAACAAACCCCTTTTTATTTTTACACACCTGATTCAATGTCTAAGACTTCGGAGACAAACAACCCAATGAACAAAATACAAAGCCTCAGTGTGAACAGTTGCCTTCGGCAACCAGCATCTCCCACACCTCCCCCTTTTATAGTTCCACCAGGGCATGGTTTCTTAATGACTTTTCTTTTGCCTCTGGAGCCGCCCTACTGCCTTCCTCTGTCTTGCTCGCCTCTCCTCTCTGCGCATCCACGCATCCGGGATTGGCCTCAACTGTTCCCGATCACCACCCAATTCAGGCTCCTGAAACAGCTGTGTCTCTGCCTGAGCATGAGTAGAGGGGCCGGGCTCCTCGTCTGACTGTGAGTCTTGGTACTCATCTCCATTTCAAGGCCATTGAGCCAGCTCTGTCTGAAGACATTTCTGTGATCATGTGGCCAGCATGTCATCACGGAGCATTGTTACTTTCCCATCAAAGTGGTACCTATTTATCAACTCGCACTTGCATGCTTTTGAACTGCTAGGTTGGCAGGAGCTGAGGCAAAAACGGGACCCCCATCCCACCTGCCATGATGAGCTTGAAAGGGAATTCACTTGGAAGTTTTAAATATAATTACTTCCTAAAAGATCTTTAAAAACTATTGCTAGTTGCACTGTTTGGTGTAGAGAGTACCTACTTAAGACAACTTTTAAATCCAGCTGTTAGAGAAAGATAGTGGTGGAAACTCCTTGTCAACTTCTTAGCATTTGCGATGCTACTTCTGTTATTGCTCACTGATGTATTTCAGAAATCAACAGCTTAATGTGCAACACTAAGATGGCCTCTCCATATCAGAATTGGAATTGATTTGTGTTCTTATTTTCTCTCTTACTCTCTTTTTACCTCGCCATCGGCCTCTGTTGCAGATGCAATGGCAAGCGAATGGTTTGCCAGAAAAAGAGAGACATGGCGAAGCATAGGGAGGGAGAAAGTATGTTTGAATACAAGGTTCATTTGTGTAGTTGCAAAGTGGAAGCTTACAGTAATTAAAACAAGTGAACAATTGCATAATGAATGTGGTTTTATGATGTTATTTTACTGCTTAAGTTGTTTTTCTCTATGGCTGCAATTCAGCTACGTAACCCAAGTCATGCGTAATGTATGCATGTGATCTCAGAAGCTCAGAAGTTCTTATCATAGCCATCCAATAATTAATTAATCTTGCAAGGATAGGAATAGACTGAGGACCATCTGAAATCTCTTTACAGCATACAAAGATTTCAAAAGCTTCTCATGGGAGAAATACCTGGAAGAAACTGGTTCTCAGGCAGCACCAGCAAGAGCATTTAAACTGGTTGGTCAAGATTTTTTCTGGTTTTTTTTCTTTATATTGAATGAACCGTATCACTGAATGATGTAATTGCATTTTTGTACTATCTCCTGGATAACAATGGTTGGGGCACATTTATTTTGATTATGATTGTCATCATTGTTATTAATTTCCCTATCACATTAAAAAATATCTAGATAAATTAGGCAGCAATCTTGGCCTTAAATGCCAGATACTAATATAACACACATGCCAGAAAAGAAAGTTGGAAGTGCTGGTTTCTGCAATTGAACAAGCTAATTTGTCGTGACATACAAAAATGAAAATTGAATTCCCATATTCACAAATAACCCAATTGCATGTAACAGCAAATTGCAGTTAAATTAAAGCAGAAAATAGACATTTTCAATCTTTTCTTGAAATGTGTGGTGTAGAGGTAGGGCATCTTAATGCTATGATGCAATGCAGTCCTCAAATATGCCCTTTAAATGATATAGGTATTATCCTTAGTTGCCTCTGATTCCATATATAATTTATTTTATAGCGCCCAGCTCATGGATTTCAGACTAACATGAAACTAGAAGCTGTAGACAAAAGAAACCCCATGCTAATTAGAGTGGCAACCATAACTGAAAAGGATGACCATCGTGTCAAGGTATGTATCCAATTCAAATAGAAGCAGTGAACCTCATAAAAATATCCTAATAATTGGAAAGTCAAAGCCAATCAGCCTTGGTTATTTTGGGGGGGGAGGGGGGAGGGGCTGAGAACTGGAAAAGAAAGTAGAATTTGCTTTGAATTTGTTCTCCAAGGAACTTAAAGTTGGGTTTATTTCTGTTGCTGAGCCAGGGAAGTAATCAAGCAGGGAATTAGTCTGGAATCATTACATAAGCACATAAAGGCAAGGTCCAACCTCCCTTGAATGCCATTGAACCTTATCTAGTCTGGTCCAGGAACAAATTGCCAATCTGGGAAGATTCCTGTGAAATAGGCGAGCAATAAAGTAGGTAATTGAACTCTTCACATGAGGATCTGGTATTTCACGCCTGACAATTTCTATGCCATGAGGTTCAGTGTGCAAAAAACCCACAACTTTATACCGTTCCTTCAGTTACAGTGACAACTCTGACATTCCTATGTTGCAAATGGGAAGGAATCTGGAGGCATGGAACTGTAGTGATCTAAAGGCTAAATCTAGTAATCTAAAGAGCTACTTCTATAGTTTATTATTATTCATTTATTGATTATCAAAGTCAGATAGGGACACCTCAGGTAGACTAGTCTGGAGCCAACTGAGTTATTTGGACCTACAATATAATAGGAATCTTCCTGTGTTACTCAGTGATTGGATTCTTCTCTTTATTCAGCTGCCAGAAAATGGGCTAGGTCCAATTCCACAAGAATCATGAGTGTAAATGTGCGTTACAGGTAGTCCTCAGTTTATGACCACAATTTACTCCAATATTTTTGTTGCTAAGTAAGACATTTGTTAAGTGAGTTTTGCCCCATTTTATGGCCTTTCTTGCCACAGTTGTTAAGTGAACCTGGCTTCCCCATTGATTTGCTTATCAGAAGGTCGTGAAAGGTGTTTACATGACCCCGGGACACTGCAACTGTCATAAATATGAATTTTGTTCACATGACTGAATGGGGATGCTGCAACGGTCTGAATTTTGTTCACATGACTATGGGGATGCTGCAACGGTCATAAGTGTGAAAAACGGTCATAAATTACTTTTTTCAGTGCCGTTGTAACTTCAAACTGTCAATAAAAAATGATTGTACATTGTACTACCTATTTAAGTAAATGTTATTATCCCTTTTTAATCTGATTTATTAAGATACACTTTGATGGTTGGGATCATGCCTTTGATTTTTGGGTTGATGCTGACAGTCCAGATATTCATCCCATTGGTTGGTGTGTCAAAACTGGACATGCCTTGCAACTTCCACCAGGTAAGAGGAGAAATACCCTTTTCTTACCCCTTCTGGATCTTGTAATTTTTTTGTTTTTAAAAAAGACCGAAACAAGGTCAGTTATATAATATTTATATTCCTGAATTTGTTTTTCTAGGGATTGTCAATGCAGCAATGCCAGCAGGACAAGTATGCCCTACTCCTGGTTGTCAGGGATTGGGTCATGTCAGGGGACCCAGATACGGAACTCATTACACGTATGTATTCCTGAAAGGTTTCCAGAGGAGTGTTATCTCCTGTATTTAAAACAGCACAGCTTCAGTCAACTGTAAATACATATGCGGATCTTAGTTCTAAAGTGTTGTGTTGTAGCTCCCTCTTGTGCTTTGTATTTGGCTTCCCTCGACCACCAGGCAAATACTTTTAGCATGATAGAAAAGCAGTATCAAAATCTCTACCTGTTAGAGTGATTCACGTGATTATTTACTAGCTCTAAAAATCTAAAGTTGCAAAGTGGTCTTCTCATAGTTATTTCCCATCTAGCCAAATAATAGAGAATTGTTCCTTGCTTTAGAGAAGAAGTTGTGTGTCACAAATTCTTCTCTGATGATAGTAATATGCATTGGAATACTAGAGGTGGAATATATATTCCAGATCTTGGTTGAGTATGTATTGTCTGTGGTGTGTGTTTGTGTGTACACACAGAGAGAGAAAACACACCAAAGTTTGTGTAGCAATTTTTAAAAAAGGTCCAGCAGAAATCTAGTGTCATGGATGACTATAAATGATAAGAGATCAGCCTTGAGGAACTTGGATCCTTTTATGTTCAGCATGGAAAACTTGCTGATGGCTATGAAGAAGAGAAAACCAGAATTTACTGTTTTATTCTCCTGCTCCTGTCTTCTAAACTTTTTCAAAGTCGCTTGTTAAATCATTCTTTTCTTCACTCTTCATGCATGCTGCCTCTAGCTAGACCATTTGATGCTCTATTCCAGGGGTCCCCAACCTGTGGGCCGCGGCCCACTACCAGGCCATGGCCTCTTGGCCACTGGACCACGTAAAGGGATGGCCAGTGCACGCACATGTGTGTGTGTGCACTTACCCCCCACACTTGGGCTAGTACCGCCTCGAGCATCCCGCTGGCGCTAGCACCACTTCACTCCTGAGCGTCCCACCAGCTCTAGCACTGCCCCATTTGCGCCATTTGCACAGCCCCATTTGCGCACGCGCTCTTGGTGTGTGTATATGTGCGCGCGCATGATGGTGCCTGCCTCCCTTTCTGGGCCGCCAAACCAAAAAGGCTGGTGACCTCTGCTCTATTCCATGCAAGGTTTTGCTTTTATTTAATATTGTTCCCAGTTCAGCCAGATTCTCAGAGTTCCTAAACAGCACTTGTTTTGTTTTCTTCTCACTAGGTCTGAAAACATCCTTCTCTCTGTAGAACTTCTTATTTAGTAAATTCGATTTCCTTCCAAAGCTCCCTTTTCCTACCAATCCTACTATTATTTTGCTCTTTCAGGGTTGATGTGTTATACTAGCTTGTCTATTTAATGTAGCGTTCTGTAAAAAAGAAAAAGAAAAAAATCAGCAACATGTTTTTGCTATGAAAACGTTGTTTTGCTTTTGATGTAGGTTAATTGGCTGCCCTTATTCTGAAACCAGCCGCACCCGAGAGGGCTTGTTACAGGATCGCCTTGGTGGAGAAAAACCATCGCCTGGTAGCAGTGCTCCCAAACCCAAGAAACCTGACATTTCTGTGCAACTTACAGATTTGCAAGAAGATTCTCCACAGTCCAGGTGAAGCTGTAGATTGCATCCTAAGACCTGTTTTAATGTTGGCCTTGTTTATTAAGCTTTTATTTGGTCTGATTACTGCAAAAGATTTTCGCCATTTTGCTGGCTTTTATTCTCTCATGTCTGTAAATTTCATTTGTAAAGTTTGGCAAAACTTTGTATACCTTTGAGCTGGATTTTTTTTTTTTGTGGCACTGTTCTTCTCTGTGCTTCTCTGACATATGATAGGAAGTACAATACAAGTCTAGCTGGGGAAACTGAAGTGGGGCAAAGCAATGGTTCTCAACCTGTGGTCTGCAGATCACTGGGGGGGGGGGCGCGCAATGTTGTCACATAGGGTCCGCAAAGCCTTGAAGAAATGTTATGATTTAAGTCTTGAGTTAAGACTTGGGGGTCCATGACCATGGTCCGTGGCCACATTTAAAAGGGGTCTATGGTGAAGAAAAGGTTAAGAACCATTGTTTATTCCAGTTATTTCCCAAATACAAGATTGCCTCAAAGAACTTGATGAGATGAGACTGACATCTGAGTCAAACCTTATCAATCTTGCCATTTGCATGAAACTCTCCTGGGTCCTGTTCTCTACTGTGTTTTCCCAAAAATATGACCCGGTCTTATATTAATTTTTGCTCCAAAAAACACATTGGGCTTATATTCTGGTTAGGGCTTATATTCAGGGAAATACAGTACTGAATGCACCTGTCTGGCTGAAGATCTTAACTGGGGCTTATTTTTGGGGTGGCGCTTATATTATGAGCGTCCTGAAAAATCATACTAGGGCTTATTTTCCAGGTGCGTTTATTTTCGGGGAAACACAGTAGATAGATAGATGGGTTGGAAGTGACAGATATGGATGTGTGTATATAGAATGCATATTTTTCTTATCAGAAAGTCATCTACGCAAGAAGGAGAGAGGTCAGGGAGAAGCAGCGTTCATAGTTTTTCTGAGCAGTCTGAGACCAGCCAAGAGAAAGACTGGGCTGAAGGGGAAACATCTACTATTACTAAAATCAAAGCAAAAAGGTAAGCAAAATGTTTCAACCAGTCTAACTATCAAGGAGTTAAGTTTGAAGAAAGTTTGGAAATAGATGGGCTGCAGTTAGGAAGAGGACTTTATTTACAAATGCATGGAGTCATTCATTCAATGAGACAAATGCATTCAGTGGGCTCAAACGCTTTCAATGGGTTTATATGCAAACAATCTTGAAATAAATTCAAGTTGCTTCCATCAATCTTGAAGCCTGTGAAAATGACCATACCTTTGTGTACTTGTTTTGATCAGATGCTGGTTAAAATAAGCCTTAATGCAGCTGCAGGCCACAATATTCCTGTTACTCTTTGAAGTGTCATCTTCAAGAAATATTTTAATGCAGAGGTCCCCAACCTTTTGGGCACCAGGGACTGGTTTTGTGGAGAGAGGTTTTTCTGTGGACCGGAGGGTGCGTGGTTTTGTGTGCTGCCTACATCCTGTGAATGGGGCTTTGCTTGTTTATGCGGCCCAATTGCTGGCATGCCGCAGCCCGGTACCAGTCCATGGACCGGGGGTTGGGGACCCCTGTTTTAAAGGTTATATCGGTAGTTCTTGACTTACGACCACAATTGAGTACAAAATTTCCATTGTTAATCAAGACAGTTGTTAAGTGAATTTGCCCCGTTTTACAAACTTTCTTGCCACAGTTTTTAAATGAACCACTGCAGTGGTTATGTTAATAACATGGTTGTTAAATGAATCTGCTTCCCCATTGATTTTGCTGGTCAGAAGGTTGCAAAACTGGGACTTTCTAGGACCCTGCAAGCGTCATAAATACATGCCCATTGCCAAGTGTCCAAATTTGGATCATGTGATCATGAGGATGCTGCAATGGACATACAATGTGAAAACCGGTCATAAGTCACTTTTTTCAGTGTCATAACTTTGAACAGTCACTAAATGAACAGTTGTAAGTGGAGCACTACCTGTACACCCTGGCTAAAAACTCACTTTTTTTTAACAATGTCATGGTTCCGACAGATGAAACTCTTCATAGAACTTCGAGGCATTGTTTACCTTAAGGAATCTTTATTAGAGAAGCATAGCATCAACACTAACATAATCGAAGCCAAAAACTGAATTCCCCTCCCCTGAGCACATAGTATCAAAGCACAATTCCCTCCTCCAATTAACTGTCATAAATCACATTCTCCAATTAGTTTGAAATGCAGGCTTTCCCTCCAGTTCTCCAGCCCGGCCAATTCTTATCATCTCTTATTTCAATAACCTTGGTTCACACACTAGGTCCAGTATTGTTATGTCTAACTAAACTCTCATGCACATTCCTCCCCCAGCATCATCTAACTCTAACTCTTAAGAGTAAAACATAAGAAGAAAATGGTTGCATCTCCAACTATTGTCAAGCAAAAACATCTGATGTTAGCAGCATTGACAAACAAACTGCAATGTACTTTGATTAATATTTTCTTGCATTAACACCCCAATTTGACTTTTCAGAATTGGCTGTTCACACAGCTATATAAAGCTCCAGCTAGTGAAGCAGGAGGCTGACGGCGGAAGAGGTTAGTTAAGCTGTCTTAGTGCCTATTGACTCTACTGTGAATTTCTGTGCTGATCGATTCTAAATATTGAATAAGGGGGTTCCATAATAACTAGAGCCCCATTATTTTGCCTATTAGTTCAAATTTGCATTGCTGCGTCTTCCTTTCTTGATCTGTAAGGGCCACTGTTATCTTGAAAATCCACCGGAGAGGAATTGCTGTGTTTCTGCCAGAATCAGTAAAAACAAATTCAATCCCCAGAGAGTTTTGTCTTTCCTACAAAGATGTTGCTGCTTGAATTGGGAATTTTTTTAACTTGGTTTGGAGTAAGGAAGCAAAAAAGTGGGACCCATAATAAAATGCTGCTGGGTATTCCTAGCTCTTAATGCTGAGTGATTCTTCTAGGGACTTCAGTCAACTTCTAGCATAATCAAATATCCCTCTTCCAAAAAAAATTCCCAATTCTGGACTTGAGTGAACCACATCCCCTTTTTTCTTTTTTTTATCCTTCCCATCACATCACCCATTGTAATCTCTTCACCTGATTTTTAAATCGCCCCAAATGTGCTTCCTATTGAGATAAGTTATCCAGGCCTAAATTGTCAATCAGCGTGCAGTTAGTCCTCAACTTACAACTGTTTGCTTAATGATAGTTCAAAATTATGATCTACCTGGGACATACGACCCAGATACAAAGTTCCCATAACCCCTCCCTTGTAATCACACTTTGGGCGCTTGGCAAATGGCCAAATTGCAGCTTCCCATAGTCACATGATCACATTTTACGATGGTTTTACAGTTCCGGATTTCAGCAAAACTGTGCCATAGCAAAGAATTGATTTGCTTAACAGCCCCTGCATTCGCTTAATAAACCTTGCCATTCACACTTACGACTGCAGCGTTCCCTTAATGACTACCGTACAATCAAGTTGATCACATCTGACTCTGTTTATATCACAACTTAACGACCATAATGGAGATGCTCCATTCCGATTGTAACTTGAGGGCTTCCTGTACCAAGATGTCTCATGTTTTTACCCTGAGGATAGTTCTGACAAAAAAAAACCTCTTTAATATTGGTTCAGCTCATTTTATGAACCAGGCCAGGTTTGAATCTTTCAGAACTCTTGAATTATTTTAAAACTAGGAGTGAAGCTAAGAATAGGGAAGGGGCAAGCAACAATCCTTTTCTGTTGCCGCTAGATGTCAGCAGAGCTGTTTCCAATAAGCATATCTGGAAAAAAAACCTCTCAGTATTCAGTTATATTACCTCCTTTTTGTCTGTCCGTGGAGGAGGAGAAGCAGAAAGCCTAATTAGCCAATATTGTCAATCAAGGAAGTGTTGCTATGCTGTGTTAATCAACACTTCCTCTTCTTTCTATATAGAGTCAGGCCCCCAATTCTTACCGCAGTATGAGACAGCAAAAACCGAAGGATTACACATACGTCACATCAGAGGGAAGGGGCAAGGAGGGGCAGAGGGAGAAAAGATCAAACTGCTTTCCATTTCTTAACATCTCCAGTCATTTCACTCATGGGGAGTGATGCTAACATCTGGAAGAAAAGGCCATGCTCCCTGACCATGGAGTCTGGTCTCCAGGGAATTGGCCAGTGCCTGTCATTATCTGGCATGCCGAGTGCTCTTAGCCAGCTGGGAACAGACCGTAAGCTGGAATGGTGCCATTAATTTCCAGCTGAAGATGCAGTCGCCCAGCCGCCTCCTCTCTGGTAATAGATTGCTGGCAACTCCTCCCGTGTTAGCATCAGGACATCTCTAACAGCTGCCAGAACAGCACAGGGTTCTGATCTTCCTTTTGGGGGGGGGAGGGGGAAGAAGGATATTTTGAAGAAAGTGACTTGATTTCCAAAGTGCATCTGAACCAGGACTAACAGATTTATTTTTCCTTATTTTTCTCTCCCCCCCCATCCCTGCATTCCTACTAGACACTGCCTTTGCTCTGCAGCAGGCCCTCCACCAGTCTGTCTTCATGCCTTCCCTGTCTGCCAATCCGACCCACCGTCTCCATCTCTGCTGGGAGCAGCACTGCAAACTGCTGCCGGAGGTCTCTGGCTTCACTGCTAAGAATGTGGCCAAATGGAGCGTGGAAGAGGTAAGTTCTGCTTTTCTTCTCTCTCTCTCATGGGAAAGCATCCTAAACCACCACCACCCCAGCCAGGGATTTTGTTCCTTGCTCTGCTTTACAGCTGTGGTTAAATTTGGGAGTGAGGGTTAAGCCAGCCAGAACTTTTAACCAGCCAGGGTCTGGAATGTATGGTAGATATTGATCCTGGTGTTGCAGTGAACCCTCCCCTTTAAGCAGCTGCCCCTTTGGGGGCCTCCATTGACAATAGCTTTTGCTGTGCTTCTCTGGGCTGCTGACTCACTTTCCCTTGCCATTGGCCCTGCGCATGCTTGCGTGGCTGCATCACAAACCATCCCTACAGTGTAACAGGGATTGCTGACACACGGGCTTGTTCTGCCAAGAGTGTCATTTTATAGCGAAAGCTTATTTGGGGGCCAGGCCACACATTGTGGTATTTTCCCTTCCAGCTGGCTTTAGCTGTGCATCCTTACCTGTATGCACAGTCCATTTGTTTTTAATTTTGTTGGGGATTAGAAATGGTTGAGTGAGGGATTAAACATGGTCCTGAATGGTTCTGTTGGGGAGCTATGTATAGCCAGGTGGTAGATGGAAATCCAACTTCAGTTGGATATTAAATTATGGGCAGTACCAAACCAAACATTTTGGAGCTCTTTGTTGTTGTGCTGGGGAAAGAAAGGTGAAGTTCGGGCTCACTTTTGGACCACTGAGTTGTACTTTTTAGAGGCATCATGCAAACTCCTTGAGGTGAGAGCAAGGGTCCAGCTGGCCAAGCCCCCCCCCCAACTTCATGTCATACAGATGTGCAGCACCTGCCATCCCCAACCGGCACCATCAACATTGCTGCTGATAGGGATTAGTGAGAGTAATTGGCTCTGTGTACATAGAGACCATAAGGCTGGGGGAGGTTGGCTTGTTTTATTTTGAGAGGGTTTCTAGTGGTCTCTTCCAGCTTTGCTAACAGAGCTACTTTGTACCTGGGCTCTTCTGAGTATAGACAAAACCTGTTGCAAATATGGAATGGTTGCTCTGAGTTTTAAAGTAGACTTTTGCAGAGATATGTGAGATTATTTTACAAGTGACATTCAATTTATATCTTGAAACCCTTCTACATTTAACTCATCCTATTCATGTTTATTTGAATAGTGGTCCCATTGAGTTCAATAGATCTTACATGTATGTAAAGAACAAAACTGCAGTTTTGGGCATACTTTTATTTAGATATCGAATGCATCACAATGTTACTTCAGTCTTATTTATTAGGACTAAGCTAATCAACTTATTTTCACAATGATAAATGTTCAGCTTGTTTCTTGTCCTCTGGGCAAATGATCAATTTGTAAACCTTTATACAAATTTTCTTCTACTTTAAAGGAAATGAAAACATGGATCATTGACAGTGAAGAACATTTATTATACAAAAGGTTTTCTAAGACCACACTAATATATTGCCTTTAGCCCTGCAACACAAAATTAACTTCCACTGATTTTAAGGGAGCTCACTCTCTAAAAAGTGTCCCTGGGTTTGTAACCATTACATCACAAAATAAGATTAGTTTCTTTAGTTTTATTTTTTAGATTTCTAATATAGTAGAATCAATGTTATATATTGGCCAGAGCATAATATAGACATAGCTTGTTTTGTTACATATGAACTCAAAATTTGACTGGAATGATGTAGATTCAAAAGTGCCTTGGCCAAAGAGTTCACCACCTCTGTCTCAAAAAAAGAGAAAGAAAACCTCTTGAATTATATCTATATTAAAAGCAAGGGGAATTCTTTTTTAAATTTCACAAATCTCTGTAGTAATGGGAGTGCTAGCAACCCACGGGGAACATAAGGGATAGTTTGCTTTTTTCCCACAAACAAGAACTATCTCTTGAGGTTTGTTTGCGTATTTCTCCAAAGCTTTGTCCAACTCTTGAAAGGATACTTTGTGTCCCATGTGATAGTTTTAATTGTTTGAAACTTGTTTAATTCCTTCTGCAGGAAACATTAATATGGGAGTAGAAATCCTCTCCTGAGCTTCACTAGGCTGGTTCCTTTTTGTAAAAATTCAGAATAATCCTGCTATAGCCTACTTAGATTTGTAAAAAAAGAAAAGGCATATTGTTGGGTATCGATTAGCATAATTTGAAACATTGCTAGAAGGACCAAGAAACTTTTTTTTGTGTAATAGAGATACTGGCAATGGAATTGAATTGTTTTGAAATCTATAAGAAGCGAACTTAAGGGTCCTTTTTCTTTTCTTTTTTCTTTTTCTATAATTTTTCATTTTCTTATTACTTTATTCTTCCTTATTTCAAAATTGGTACTGTTTTTAATTTGTTGAAAAACATCTCCAGTAATAATTACGTTAAAAAAAAAAAATCAGGCTATATCAATAGCAGTTCCAAACTTCATATTTTATGTCTCTTTCTCCTCCACCTTAACACATTGTGAGTTGATTATTTCTTTGTGGAAGGAGCAGTTGTCGTAAGAGACTTACCTGCTCTCAGATCTGCTGTCTCTAAGCCTCAACTGACAGTAGAGACTATATTGAACTAAACAAATCGTCTGACAGTATAAGGAGCCTCATATGGGTCATATATTTAAGAACTACCATTATCATCATGCGTAAATCAGTGTAACTTGCAGATCTTCCCCACTTCTTAGGATTAGACCTTCTTCCTGAGTGCCTTATTCTTGAGCACCAAAAGAAAATTAAATAAGTTAAAAAATGAGAAGAATCTTTTGAAGGAAATTGAAAAGAACAATGCAAGTAGAATTAAGAATCTGTAATAGATAGATAGATTTCTCAGAAGCAAGGAAATAGATAACCAAGAAAAAGCACTGATGATGTTACCTAGTTTCTGCAAGAAAACCACCAGGTTCAGACTCCACAACCAAGGATTTTAAAGCAAAGAAATGTGGTGGGTTTTTTTATTACATTTAATGGTTTGTCTCATCATATTTGTGGTAGGAATGTTGTGCCTGTCATAACTCAGGAAAATTTGGTTTAGATTAGAATGATTCCTGTAGGGAATAACATATTTAGCCTTCTGGGGCCAATATAATACTAGCTCCATTGCTGCTGTCTGAAGTGTGTGGCCAAAAATAGCTATGCAGGCTGAGCCAGACATTCTGTATTTGGCTAATAGTCTAGGCCAGTGGTGGCGAACCTATGGCACGGGTGCCAGAGGCGGCACTCAGAGCTCTCTCTGTGGGCACGCGCGCCGTTGCCCCAGTCCTAGGCCTTCAGCTGGGTTTTATAAAACCTTTTCACTTTAGGCCTCCGCCGTGTGCAAAAAAAAAAAAAAAGGTTGAATCAATCAGTCAATTTCAACTTCTCACGGGGGAAAAAAAAGATCTTGCAAAGTTGGAATTGATTGATTGAACTTTTTAGTCCCACCCAGTCTGCCGTTACCACGGCAGCCATGCCCACCCAATGGGCCACGCCCACCCAATGGGCCACACCCACTCGGCACCCGACGATGCATAAGTGGGTTTTGCGTTGCAGTTTGGGCACTCGGTCTCTAAAAGGTTCGCCATCACTGGTCTAGGCTCTGCCTTGGGCCTGTCTGCCCACCTGCCACGGTTCTAGTGTCCCATGTAGCTAACCTTTACATATTTCTGCCAACTTCATAGTAAATATAATACACTTTTTATTTATAAGCTGCAGAATTCTTTGGACCAAGAAAAGAAAACCCTTTATGTTTACAATATTTTGCTCAAGTTAATGAAATGGTAAAGTTGCTGGTTATCCTTATAACATTTTTGTCTTTTATTTCTGACATTTGTCCAGGTGGCTGGCTTTGTTCAGCGTCTGCCCGGTTGCAAAGAACAGGCCTCACTCTTCCGACAAGAGGTAAATTATCTTGTTTTAGGCTGATGGAGACTCATAAAATCTTCTTGCATGAGGAATGATCTCAAGAATTGTATTGAAGACTAAAAATTGTACCAAATTAACCCAGCTTTAGTTCCAGAGAAAGTTTGTTGTTTGCCTTCTGCAAACAAACTGGATCTACCTACTCTTTTATTCCTTTCGTAGTCATTGGCAAAAGTTGCCATGTAGAATAGGGTCAATGTCCAGTTGCTTTGAACAAACAGAAACTTGTATTGGCATCTAATACCTGTTGTACAAAGGATTTGCTTTGGCTTTCTAGAATACTCAATTGTTTTCAGTGGACAGTTTAATCTTGAATTGTATTTGAAAAGTGGGATAAAGTGATCTACTTTTGTAGAACAACCAACTTGTTTGTAAGATAGGTTCTGAAGCCAAGTCTTTACAAAGCCTAGTAAACAGAAGCTGGCATCTGGGATAACAGGATTGGAATAAACTAGAGCACAGAGCTACCTCTAATAGGCCTGTGACTGACAAACAGCAGTAGAAGTGTAATAGCAGTGTAATAATTTAAGCATTCTTTGCTTTGTTGCATAGGCTTGTAGTGGAGCATTGCAGAAAACATGTAACATTTCTAGCCAAGCATAGCTGTTGTCCAAGTAATATAGAAAAATTGAGAAGATAGGCATTTATGGGATAAGCAGCTATAATAACAAATCAAATGCTATTAGTACAAAGCTGGACTTAATCTGCAAAATATTTGGAATTGAACCCATAGGGGGACTCAGACATAAATTAATAAAAGTAGGGAAGAGTTTATAAGAAGGAAACAGGTATGTGTATGTAGAACCAGATCCTGAACATCAGGCTTCACAAAGCAAAAATATGGTTTATAGGACACACCTCATTCTACACCTTATATGAAGTAGATGCAGTTCTCATCAGCCTATTAAAAATGTTGGACTGAAATGAAATCTATTTTAAGAAAGAGAATTGGCTTGGACTAAGATGTAAATGACAGAACTGCTGAACTCTGCTATAATAGCCCATTAGAAGCAATTGAGCTGCCCAGGCATATTATCTTTAAATAAATAACTTTAGGCACCGCAGGTAGTGGTGCTTTCAGTTTAATTTTTATTTTTATTTCCTAAATGACAACAGTGGAAGGAAAAACAATTTGTGAAAATGATAAAAGGAATCCAAAGGGATTGGACAAAATTGCTAGTGAGGTCTAGTTAGAGAATGAGGTTTATATATAAAGTCATATTCTGAAATAGTGTCTCTAAATAGCAGGGCTTGATAGTCAGGTTAAAAAGAAATTGAAAGGTGAACTTTCTACAATATTAGCTCTGCATGATTGGAATTTGGGGACCTATGTAGTATAATAGGAATATACATAAAAGGAGGTGTCTGGCAGAGAGACAAAGAGAGCTTTAGTGAAGAGGTCACAATCCCCACATTGCTCTTACTTTTCAAAAGCTTCAGCCCTTCTAGAACTTGAGGTCTGAAGCAAAATATGTAAACATCTGTTACATACTGTAAGAATGAATTGGTTCCCTTCTTTCTGTGTTTGCAACCAATGCTATAGCAACTGGGAGAACTACAGTCTAGGCAAAAGTTAGGGTGATGGAGTGTGTGTTGGGATATGTGTTACAGATGGTCCTCAACTTACGACTACAATTGAGCCCCAAACGTCTGTTGTTAAGCAAGATTTAAGCTCAAGATGTCCAGACCTTTCCAGTTTACTCCTGGGAACAATAGAAGTGCTCTGCAAATATTGAGACTGTGAATTGCTGATTTGACAGATTGGTGCCTGGACCGTATTTGCTGCACAGTCCTTTTATTAAAAAAATCATACCCTTGAGGCTTATGTGCTCTTTGTACATCTGGTTTCTTTCCTCCCCTCTCCAGTTCTATTATAAAAGTAGTCCTCGTCTTACAGCACTTCATTTAATGACCATTCAAAGTTACAATGGTACTGAGAAAATGACTTATGATGGTTTTTCACACTTATAACAATTGCAGCATCCACATCATCAGAATTCAGACACTTGGCAACTGACTCATATTTATGACAGCTGCACACCTTTTGCCACCTTCTGACAAGCAAAGTCATGGGGAAGCCAGATTCACTTAACAACCGTGTTACTAACTTAACTGCAGCGATTCCCTTAACAATTGTGGCAAGAAAGGTCATAAAATGGAGCAAAAGTCACTTAACAAATACCCCACTTAGCAGCAGAAATTTTGGGCTCAATTGTGGTTGTATGTCGAGGATTACCTGCAATTAGAAGTGGGTGGGTATCGTGTGGATATATGGGACTTTATTGGCACTCATGATGACTGATGCATACCATTTAAACATACTGGCCTTCCACATTATTGCCCTCAAAACCCCAAGAATCACATCTTGCTATGCAATTCCATTCAAAAAAGTTCTGGGGAATTGTACCCTTTACAATGTTTAGAAAGAAGAAGTAAGAACTTAAAGTAGTTTTTGAAAAGATAATGTAAATGCAGAAATTCCAGTCATAAGTGTGAAAAATGGCCATAAGCCACTCTTTTCAGTGCAGTTGTAACTTTGAACTAAATGAATGCTTGTAACCAGTGGTGGGGTTCAAATATGTGAACAACCGGTTCTCTGTGTGGATGCCGCTTCCGGAAGTCCATTCTGGGCTCAGGCAACAAAAAATTAGCTATCGGTTCTGCCAAAGTGGTACGAACTGGCTGAATACCACCACTGGATGTAACTCATGGACTACCTATATACTGTTTTATGGAATCAGCTTTATTTAGCTGGCTCCTGTTTTTTAACATGCATTAGAATCAGAGCTTTGCAAAGATTTGATCTGTTTACATCAGACATGTCAAACACAAGGTCCGGGGGCCAGATGCGGCCCGCGAAGTAGTTTCATGTGGCCCACGAAGCCATCCTGGAAACAGTGAGGGAACGGCCCCCGCTGCCTTGGCCCTGGCCCAGCCGGGAGCCAATGTACAATTTTGCGGTGGCCATCTATGCTGAAACGCATTCAGTCTTAGCTCCACAAGGCCATCTAGAAACAGCGAGGAACCAGCCCCTGCTGTGTCGGCCCCGCCCCCTGGGTGCATGCCGGGGAGGTGTCACCCTTTGTGAGGAATGAAGAAATGGCACTTGCCCTGGTCCCACCCCCTTCTGCCAGAGACCCTCAGATCTGTCCCATTCCTGCCCAGGCCCCCACAGGCACCCTTGACGCGAATGATGTAAAGCTGGCCATGCCCACCGAGTAGGCCACATCCACTCCATCCATGCCCACCCAGTAGGCTGCACCCACCCTGGCCGCACTCACCCGGCCCCCTGAGGGCAACCGCAATGTTGATGCGGCCCTCAATGAAATTGAGTTTGACACCCCTGGTTTACATCCATTTGCAGAATCCATTATTTTGGGTGTTTTAAGTTTGCGATCTTAAGCGTATTATTTAGCTTTATGAAATGCTGTTCTTTAATGAAAAGGGATTGTAATGCTGAGTGTTATTTTTGTTTGATTTGTTTGATATTCTGTATCTAAGCTGAAAAGCATATTGCAATATACAGATGGGAGGCTTTTGTTAGCTACTTAAAATATGTTTTTAGTTGGACCTGCTTAAAAAATTCAGTCACACACTATCAGTTTTAAATTTCCCAGTTTTGGTGCTATAATTACCAAGAAGTATGGTAAGCAAAGGATCTGAAGGCAGTTTCTTCATTCTAGTTTCTCTGCTTTGTCCATATGGATACCAGATTTGCACATTTGTACATAGTACTACAAAGTTTAGGTTTTTAGTTAGAAAACCTGCCCATTTTGTATCAAGCATTGCAACAGGCCAACATACATACATACATACATACATACATACATACATACATACATATATGTTTTTCAGACAAACGGTCTGATTGATTGCACCTTTGGCATTTTGACTGCTATACTGCAGTTCTACTTTTTATAATCTCTTTTGCCTTGCAGCCCCCCAATTAGGGGTGTTAAGCAGGCTCAAGTCGCTACTGCGATACATTACAAATTCAGATTTCTTTTTGCTGACAAGAGTTAAAGATTTAAGTGGGAGACTAGTATAGCTATTTCGGACTCATTTGTCCTCATCAGCTAGCCACACCCCTTTATGGGATTTGAACCTGGGCAGTCTACATGCTAGGCAGTTGTATTAACCACCAGGCCACAAGCTCTCCTCCCCTCTTTGTCAGCCGAGTCAAGGGACTATATACAGAAAGTTTTTCAGACAAACGGTCTGATTGATTGCAGGTGAAAAGAAATAGCTATACTAGTCTCCCACTTAAATCTTTAACTCTTATCAGCAAAAAGAAATCTGAATTTGTAATGTATCGCAGTAGC
>NW_015386587.1:741975-746244 GCF_001527695.2 Protobothrops mucrosquamatus | reverse complement strand
AAGTCACATTCGTCATCTTCAGGCTGGTGTCTTCAGCTTCGTGCTTCTGGGAGTAGTGTGTGTGATCGCAGCTGTTTCTTCCTTTTAACTGCCAGTGGGGTTTGAGCTGATTGGGTGGGAGCTTGGCTGTGTTCTGATTGGGTGGAGGTGTGTTCTGATTGGTTAAGGAGCTTGGCTGTGCTCTGATTGGATGGGGGGGGTTGGCTGTGATCTGATTGGCTGGGGGAGTGTTCTGTTTGGGTAGGGGCTTTGTTGTGCTCAGGTTAGTCTGAGTTGCAGGGGGATTTGAGATGGTGAGCTTCATTGCTGTTGTTTGGCTTCGTGTTCGTGGTCTTGCCACATCTTTATATATATCTGTGTCCAAAAAGAGAACAAAAAACCCAAAACACCTTCCCTTTAACAATCAGCACCCAGATGAGCATAGATTAACACCAAGATTATCATCAGATCAGCAATCAAGTAAACAATACCCCAATCAAGGAACTACCAAACAAGCCCAACCAAAGAACCTCTAAGACCACCCCTGTCAACAGTGACAGGGCAAGCAACTAGAATACAAACTGAGAACAAACCCCACTCATTACTAGCACTAATGATTTTACCTAGTTTGGGTAATGAAACGTTTGCAAGAAAGTAACCAAACTCAGAGAACACCCAGGACCCCTCATTTCAACCCTGAGCTAGGAATATTCTTTATTGATATATTTTTCGGTTTTCATCTAAATGACACAGAAGTAGCATCTTGTTCTTTTCCTCTAACATGGTTGTAATTTGGTTTTCTAGAAGGCCAGGTTCCAAATGAAATGTACTTTGTTTATAACCAAGATCACCAAGTTTTCGAATACCAACAATTTACTTTTCCTATACTTTTTTAAAAGCAACTCTGGAGAGTTTTCTCCATGTGCTTGATGTTTGAAGGGTTATGGCTTTCTATCTCCATTCTGCTGGTTCCTTTAATAAGAAACTGTGCTCATTCTATTACTATTTGGGTCAAGGCAAATTACATAATTCCTCCTTAATATTTTGCTAAATGGGTCACAGCCCTTACTAGGCTATGTTATAACCTAATTAAGCAGTCATGCCTTGTGGGTAATCAGAGTCATTTGGTAAAGACCATGACCCCTTCATGGCCACATTGAAAAATCTGTTGTCCTCAAGTCAACTGATTTTTCATCTGCTTTATGTCTTTGCTGCTCTTTCTTTTCAAATAAATAAACTACACAGGGCCACAGTAAAGATTTGATATATCATTGTTTTTTGGCCAACTAACCATCCTCTGGCAAATCTAGACAGCATACTAAAAAGCAGAGACATCACCCTGCCAACAAAAGTGCGTATAGTCAAGGCCATGGTTTTCCCAGTTGCAATGTATGGCTGTGAAAGTTGGACCATAAGAAAGGCTGAGCGCCAAAGAATTGAGGCCTTTGAACTATGGGAGAAGACTCCTGCGAGTCCCCTGGACTGCAAGGCGATCAAACTGATCAGTCCTAGAGGAGATCAACTCCGACTGCTCTTTAGAAGGCCAGATCCTGAAGTTGAAACTCAAGTACTTTGGCCACCTAATGAGAAGGAAGGATTCAATGGAGAAGAGTCTAATGCTGGGAAAGATTGAGGGCAATAGAAGAAGGGGACGACAGAGAATGAGGTGGCTGGATGGAGTCACTGAAGCAGTAGGAGTGAGCTTAAATGGACTCCAGAAGATGGTAGAGGACAGGAAGACCTGGAGGAACATTGTCCATGGGGTCGCGATGGGTCGGACATGACTTTGCAATTAACAACAACAACAAACCATCCTCTGCACTCCTTAAGCTCAGTGATCATTTATCATGATTAGGATCTGCAGGAGTGTGCAGAACTGAGAGAAATTTAGATTTTAACATAAAACAGTAGATAACATGTGTTTTGGAGTGGAAGGGCTCTCACAAAAAAAAACATAGAATCTGGGGATATCCAAATAGCCTATTGCACTAGCACGGACCCCTTATATATGAATTTCATGGCTAATCTCTTGATGAACCTGTTACAGCTAAGGAATCAGCTATTTTTCTACTGTCTTATTAATGCCTGTGTTAATTCAGTCCATTGCCACCAATATGGGTCATAATATAACGGTTAGGATCAGATTTAAAGAGGTGAACATTTCCCTATCAGTCAGGTAAGGTGGGGTGGGGTGCTCATCTCTGTTTCTTGGCCGAGGGAACCAGCATTGTCTGAAGACATTTTCCATGGTCATGTGGCTGGCATGACTATACACCAAAGGCACATGGAACACTGTTAGCTTCCCACTGAAGTGGTACCTATTAATCTATTTGCATTTGCATCTTTTGAACTGCTAGGTGGGCAGGAGCTGGGACAAGGGATTGGAACTCATCTTGTTACACAGAGCTCGGGTCTCAAACCAGGCTATCAGCTCTCCAGTGTCTTTAACTGGACAAACTCAGTGTCTTTAACAGCTAGATAAAATTATCCTTCATAAAAGTTCTAGTGTAATCTTGGGAATGTAAAAAGAAAAGTATGAAAAGGTATTCTGTAATTATCATTTCTGTGAGAAACAGCCTTATCCTAGCCAATGTAGTTCTAGAATTGGTATTAATCAGCATAAATGGTATAATACAGTAAGCCTATGGTTGAGCAGTTAGATGGTAGTGGTTAGGAAGTGAGTTGTTAAGTTGTTAAGTTTTACATAGGAATATAATGATAAGAGTTCAGACAGATGTGGACAATATTGAGGGTTTGAGGCACATGCAGGAAAAGGAAATGGGAAGGAAATGGAAATGTTGGTGAAACTAACCAGAGGAATCCAAGTCATAGTGATTAAGAGCTTTGAGTACCTGGACCCACCACAGCAAGAGGCAGAGGTCCTGGGCTCCCAGTTTGTCAATCTAAAGCCATTTTGGGGTCTGCAGTTTTATTTTCTGATTGTTCCTTTTACATTTTAGTGCTCTGTCTTTAACATTTTTTATAGATTTATACTTTAAGGCTATAAACTGCAGGAAGTTCACGTAGTTTATAATGGACTTCATAATATGGACTATATTGCATTATTTATAATATAATTATAAATACAACCAACCAGTCAGTGAATTATGAGAAATAATGAGCTTTCCCAAAATAGAACATGCAGGCTGGCAGGACATATTCTGTTAAGCAAACAAATCAGATAACCATGAGGTGGCAGCGAAAAGCTAGTTTTCTGTGTGCTTTTGCTGCCATTTAGTGATCATTTTGATTTTGCAGCCTCAGACTGGAAGCTCCATTAAAGCCATTAGCACAATGGTCATTATTTAATCAAGAATTAAGGTTTCTTAAAAATCCTGGTTCAAAGTCATGGCTCAGCATGATATGTGTACCCAGTCACAAAGTATGAATAAGATATATATTTAAAGGAAAGGATCTGAAGAAGAGAGGTAAGATAGTTTATTATGCTATATTCCTATCCATTTTTCCCCCAGATTAATTCTTAAAACTGAAAATTTAACCACTTTTAAAGTGATGAATTTGTCCATATAATTTAAGTAGAAGTTAGCCCAGCAGTTTAGCCAAAAAAAGGTCTAGGTAAAATTTTGCTTTAAGGAATGCATTATTTTTCTCCTACAATAATGCTATATATCAAAACAAGAGAGACGAAATTAGTTAACATCACAGGAAGGAGATATAATCCAAGCAACATGTTCTGGAATTTTTACCGACTGTACAAACATTATCTGTCGTGATGGCAATAATAATAACAACAACAACAATAATAATACTGTTGGAAGGGAACTTGAAGGTCATCTAGTCCAACCCCTTGCTCAGGCAGGAAACCCTATACCATTTCAGACAAATGGCTGTCCAGTTTCTTCTTTAAAACTTCCATTGTTGGAGTTTCACCGCTTCTGGAGGCAGGTTGTTCCACTGGTTAATTGTTCTAACTGTCAGGAAGTTTCTCCTTAGTTCTAGGTTGCTTCTCTCTTTGGTTAGTTTCCATTCGTTGCTTCTTGTCTTGCCTTCCGGTGCTTTGGAGAAGAGCTTGACTCCCTCTTCTTTGTGGCAGCCCTTGAGATATTGGAACACTGCTATCATGTCCCCCGTCGTCCTTCTCTTCGTTAAACTAGACATACCCAATTCCAGCAACCGTTCCTTATATGTTTTAGCCTCCAGTCCCCTAATCATCTTTGTTGCTCTTCTCTGTACTCTTTCTAGAGTCTCAACATCTTTTTTACATCGTGGTGACCAAAACTGGATGCAGTAT
Source organism: Protobothrops mucrosquamatus (assembly GCF_001527695.2). NCBI lineage: Eukaryota > Metazoa > Chordata > Lepidosauria > Squamata > Viperidae > Protobothrops > Protobothrops mucrosquamatus. The sequence continues at coordinate 742,013 of NW_015386587.1, read as the reverse complement.
TCCAAGTGTGGCCTTACCAAGGCATTGTAAAGTGGTAT
>NW_015386587.1:714092-741530 GCF_001527695.2 Protobothrops mucrosquamatus | reverse complement strand
AGGAGACGGAAGCAGGTCTTGAGATGGTTGTATGGGAGGAGTTTGACTCTGTTGCTCCCGAGGACGTGGACAGGGTCTTGGGGAGGCTGAACGCAACCACATGTTTGTTAGATCCGTGTCCCTCCTGGCTGGTACTGGCAGCTCGGGAGGGTACACGAGCCTGGCTCCAGGGAATTACTAGCGCTTCTTTGCAGGAGGGGGTCTTTCCTGCGGCCCTCAAGGGTCTTTCCTGCGGCCAATTATCGCCCGGTCTCCAACCTTCGCTTTGCGGCGAAGGTTGTTGAGAGTGTGGTTGCGCAGCAATTCCCTCGGCACCTGGATGAAACAGTCTATCTAGACCCTTACCAGTCGGGCTTCAGGCCGGGGCACAGCATGGAAACGGCATTGGTCGCGTTGGTTAATGATCTCTGGAGGGCCCGGGACAGAGGATATTCCTCTGTCCTTGTTCTTTTGGACCTCTCAGCGGCTTTTGATACCGTAGACCACGGTATCATGCTGCGGCGTCTCGGTGAGTTGGGAGTGGGAGGCACCGTTAAGCGGTGGTTGGGGTCACGGCATTAAAAAGGTTGAGAACCACTGCTCTAAACCAGTGGTTCTCAACCTTTTTAATGTCGCGACCCCTAACCGGTTGTAAGTCGAGGACTAAACCGGTCGTAAGTCGAGGACTAAATCGGTCGTAAGTCGAGGACTAAACCGGTCGTAAGTCGAGGACTACCCAACCGGTCGTAAGTCGAGGACTTTCCCTGCCCGGGAGCGCCGTGCATGCGTGGTTCCGCCCCCTGCACCGGCCGAGGCGTAGCTGGCAAGTGGCAGAGACGGAGCAGGCCGACCACCAGCTGGCCCAGCCCAAGGGAGGTAAGGCACCCGCCGGAAAAGGGGAAAAAAATGGCGGACAGCCTTGCTTGGCGACCCCCGTGAAATGGTTGATCGATCCCAAATGGGGTCGCGACCCATAGGTTGAGAACCGCTGCTCTAAACATAGAATGTTTATCATCCTTAGTGATTCAGTTCATTTTTTAAAACATCTTCCCAAATTAGGGTTTATTGTAATATATGAACCAGGCAATCATAACTACCATAACTACTTGATGTCCTTCACTTGCTGTTAACTTTAAGGATGCAGGAGCTGGCTTCCCTTAGTCAACACACTAATTCCATTGTTCTTTTTTCCATTCTACAGCAAATTGACGGTGAAGCCTTTCTTCTCCTGAATCAGTCAGACATCGTTAAAATCCTTAGCATCAAACTGGGGCCCGCATTGAAAATATATAATGCAATTCTCATGTTTAAAACAGCAGAAGAAGACTGATGGGAGAAATTTCCCCTGGGTCAGGGGGACAGAGCTGTGAATGACCTCCAAGTGCAGCTCAACAGCAAAGCGCCCAGTCTCCTGTTTGTTCCTAAAGACTGAATTGATTGGAAACTCGGAAAGAAAGTGGCCAGATCATATTTCACACAGTTGTGGATAGAGAATACTGAAAGCGTTCTGAAATTCAGTCCGGCTGGCAGCTTGGAACGGATGCGATGGCTTCCCTTCTAGGAAGAGATGTTTATTTATTTTTTCCTAATTGAATTTGGATATGGTTATATTGATCTTTTGTAAAGATCTTGATGATGCCTCTAGTTATAAGAGGAATCCTGAGTATTTCTATTGATGGGAAGCTATGTTCAAACAAACTCACTTACCTGTTGTAGTGCCTAACAGAGAGTCCGGCTCACCATTGGTGTGCTTCTAAACTTACAACTTTGGGTTTAAGAGAGTAAGGGAAGAGTGAGATATTTCAAAGTAGTGCAGATGAATTACTCATCAAAGTCCTTTGTTTGTAGCCAGTTAGTTTTAAACCTTGTCCTCGTATCTTATCTTGTTTAGCTATTTAAATATTGGGAATTAATATTTGATGAATTGGAGAAATGAGTTCCGTCTCCAAGTACATGAATTTTCAGGTTATTATGCCTGTTTTAGACACTGCACTATTTCAGAGTTCAAAATATTAAATTAAAACTGTTTAATGAAGACCACTGGATATGGTTCCACTGGAAGGTAGACCAACTATTTAGGTATAGGATCAGAGTAACGAAACTATGAAACTATGTGTTTTGTTTAGTTTTTTTTTTTAAGTTTCTATCTTCCTGCAGGTCAGTGCAAGGTAGAGTGAGATATATAAAGAGGCACATCCAGCTTTGTCATGGTATGTATTTCTGGCAAGATTTATGGGAGGTTTTGTAAAACAAGTACTAACAGTTTTTATTTCTTTGTTGTTGAAAGTACTATTGTTTTACGAACAGGTATATTAGCTTGCACCTATTCTCATTTTAAGTCAGAAAGAGCTAAGCATACCAGCTACAGAGCATTGCCTGTCATTTCAGTTGGGCTTTTGTCAGAGTTTCTCAGGTCTTGCTGAAATATAAAATATATTCCACCTGCATAGCAGTAGGGCCAGTTGTCCTAGGCCTAATTCCTTCATATTTGTCTTTCCAATGATCTATGGTCCTAATGAAGCATTTGTGCCACAGTGCAGAAAAAAAATGGAAATATTTAACCACACAATTGCTATCATTTTCTCAGTCTTGAGAACAAAATCCAAATATTTTATTCTGCAAGGTCTCCAAACTTGGCAACTTGAAGACTTCCAACTTCCAGAATTCCCTAGCCATCCATACTGGATGGAATATATTTTATATTTCATGCTGGCTAGGGAATTCTGGGAATTGAAGTCCATAAGTCTTCAAGTTGCCAAGTTTGGAGACCTCTGTGCTAGGGGATACTCTATGGGAGATTTTGATAGAACAGAGCCATTTGGTTGGATGAGAAAATGAAAACTGAAACATAAGGCTTCAACAGAACATGGAAATGGACCAATCTGGCAGAAGTCTTCCATGGTCTTCTAAAAGGACACCATAAATTTGACAACTGATTTGTTTGTAATGATGTTAGTCTTGTGCAAGTGATGACTGAGTAAGTATCCTTTACATCTAACACTAGACAGAGATTCTTTTTCACTAACCACCTAAACATAACTTGGGAACAAGGCATTCTTTGTTACTGGCACATAACCTGCTCTTTCTATGATCTGTACATTGATTGACCTGGTTTTTTGCAAGCAAGAATTCTTGAACTAATCAAATGAGGTCTTTTATTTATTTTATAGAGGCCACTTGTTGGTTGGGTGAATATCGGTCTCAAAAAGATTTTGGGTAGCATAAAAATGATGGCGTTCTACTGTAAGTGTCACTATCCCTTTCTAAAGCATGAGCTAACAAGGGATGCATGTATCCCGATGTGTTAGTGGCAGTGCACTTTTGATAATTTATCGTTGGCTTTACAAGTGAATATGAAACCAGCCTTATAAATGAATTTGAGAGAAAACAGGAATGATGTTGGCATTTGACTTACAGCCTCTTCACAGCTATCTCTGCTTCTGATTTTCCAAATTTGTAAGACTCCCTTCCTAAAATCAAGGTGACACAAAAATGTGTAACTATTGCACAATCCAGGCTGCTGAATCTGAACAATATTGAATAAATCTGCAGTGGCAATATGTCTCGTAACTTTCTATTTGTATATAAATCATTAAAGAATATAAGCCTTACCTACACCCATCACTTAAGGACAAGGATAGAGAGGCTCAACAAGAAGATGCTGATATGCCATAGAGCAATATTCCTCAACCTTGGCAGCTTTAAGATGCTGGCTGGGGAATCCTGGGAGTTGAAGTCCACACATCTTAAAGTTGCTGAGGTTGAGGAACACTGCCCTAGACAAATGCATTGAACAGTAGCCCTATATAGTTTCTCTTCTACTAGGAGAACATTTAAAAAAAAACAGTGTTAAAGTGATGTGAGACAAGAATTGTAGAAGGTATTCCTTTTAATATTCTCTAGCCATATTTATTTAAAAAAACAAATGTTTAAGAATGTTATGTTTTTCAGAATTCTTTTACAAAGCAGTATTTTTTTTTAAAAGAACCATCATAAGTGAGTTTCTTTTCTCTAAACTGACTTCTAGGACAGTTTTGCTAATTAGGTTTTTAAATGTAGGAATACTCTAATGGTTGCTTGTGGCTATGTGAGATTAAAATGATGGTTGCTAACAAAACAGATTATCAAGCTTCTCCTATCCCTCTTTTAGCACGTGGTCAATGGAAGGGTTAGTAGTTGAGGAAACACACAAAAAAAGGACGGTTGACTTAATCGGTTGCTATCCCCAGGGGTTTACATTTAAATCAGAATATACCCAGCCATGTGCAATGTTACTTCAGTTCCACTGGAGTTAATTCTGCCTTGAGGACATCTAAGCCTGATTGCCTATTTAGTCCACTAAGAAAAAAAAACTAGAAAGAAAGAGCATCTGCAAAAACAGTAGTGAAATTGCTTCCTAGACCTGGAACTCCCAGAATCCACGCTCCAGACTCTGCTGTAGTAGTCAAGCCTAGATTCCTGTTGCCACCTGACCAATGGGAAGGGTTGGGGGTAGTGATGGAACAATGAAGCTTGGTTGGTCTCTCCTGGCACAAGAGCTCCTGGGGTAGGAGTCATTTCCTAAAGAGGAATCTGAAGCATGCAGACCATATGCTGTTTGCAGCCTTCCAAATGACACCCCACAGCAATACTATTTATTTATTTAGTTTTATCTCACTTTTATTGTTTTTACAAGCAACCCAGGACAATGAACATATCCAATACACCTTTCTCCTCCTATTTTCCCCACAACAACAACCCTCTGAGGTGGCTTGGGCTGAAAAAAGTGGCCCAAGATCACCCAGCTGGCTTTCATGGATAAGGCAGGACTTGAACTCACAGTCTCCTGCTTTCTAGCCTGGTGCCTTAACCAGTAGACCAAACTGGGTCTCTATATACTATATAATAATACTATGCAGGGCAAGAATGAGGCTTCGCAAATGAGAAATAGAAAGCAGAAAGGAGGAATAATTGCTGTGTGCTGCAACACAAAAGGAAAAACAAAATATTTGGGCAGCCTTTGGTGGGATGAGTTTCCTAGGTTATTACTCCTCAACCCGGTAATAAAACTAACTATTGGTGTTCTGCTTGATGTAAAATATGTCCTTCAGATTGAAACCAGTCCATTTCTTGGTGTTCCAGTCTACACTTAATGCACAAACACACTGTCTAAAATGAAAGGAGTCATCCGGTTCCATCATAGAAGTAGCAGTTTCCCAGTACAGCATTTTGTTTTAATTCAATATATTTATCTTTAAAAGCACACCAGGATTGACTTGAGTTTCCCACTCGATAAGAGTTTTGGTATCAGTGGAAGAAGATTGCAATGCCACAGCCTTTGGACTAATGAGTTAGTCCTTGTGAAGATTCTTGTCCTCTAGAGAAAATGAATGGAGACTTTTATTTTTCCCCAAATGATGTGTTTGTTGCATGATGGAGAGTTCTGGAGAACTTAAAAGCCTAAAACTGTGTTTGGGTGACATTTTGGCATGTTATAATAAAATTATTCCTATATATGGAGTGGGTGGAAAAGAGCTTAAGATCTTGACTTATTCTGGATTCTCCCATGTGCCAACACGCACTTTTTTTGTGTGATGCATATATAGTAAAACGTTATTCCTACTGCATTTACACAGCATCAATCTTCTGCAAAGGCTTCGATGTTTCTGCTTGTCTAGCATTTCTATCTGTATTGAGACTGCAAGTGAAGGACATAGAAAAGAGGATAAGAAAGCTTTTTTTAAAAAAAGTTGACTATTGGACTTTGATTTACTCGCTTTTTTTAATCCTTGACTAACGACCACAATTGAGCCCAAAATTTCTTTGCTAAGCAAGACAATTGTTAAGTGAGTTTTGCCCCATTTTACAACCTTTCTTGCCACTGCAATGACTGCAGTTATTAAGTTAGTAACACGGTTGTTAAGTGAATCTGGCTTCATCATTAACTTTGCTTGTCAGAATTTGCAAAAGTTGAACACATGACCCCGGGCCACTGCAACTGTCATAAATATGAACCACTTGCCGAGCATCCGAATTTTGATCACCTGACCAAATAGGGATGCTGCAACATACAGAAGTGTGAAAAATGGTCATAAGTCACTTTTTCAGTGTTGTCATAACTTTGAATGGTCGCTAAACGAATGGTTGTAAGTTGAGGACTACCTGTAGCTACTTTTGTTTCTTATGCATTAGCTTTGACACTTTGGATTTGGTTAAGGCTTGCTGTTCTCCAATGAGAAAAACAAGAAGAAGTCTCTATTACGAATGCATTACATTCTAAATTTAGATTCACCCTCCCTTCCAATTTCCTCTCAGTTGGAGCCTTGATTAAAATTTTCTGTTCTATCAGAAACTATCATTGACATCATCTGACATTAGTAAATTTCAGCTCTGGGAGATGCTTCATGTCAAGATCTGCATGGAATAACAGCAGTAGCCGAAAACTTTATAAGGAAAGTTTTTAAAGGAGAAAAAAAAACAGCCCGAGGGAGAAGCGAGCTGGCCATGAGACTTCAGCCATGCTCCTTCCGTGCCCGGGGGAAGAGATCTCATCTAGAAAAAGCTTTAAGTGTTTGACAGTCTCTTCACTATGTGATGATGAGCGAGTCCATTTCTGAAATGTCCTATTACTTCAATTTGAGATACATGCAGAACAAGAAGCAGCTGTCAGAGGGAGTTTGGGTTTCAGTGATGGACATCAGCTTGCTCTTTTCCTGCCCTGAAAAGTGGACCTTGAAAACGTATCCTGTTCTATGCCCTGAGGTCTGCTCAGAAGAGGCAGAAGTGGCGGTTCCTTTGCAAGGGCCAGCTTTGACTGGCCTTGCTCTAGCAACTGCTGCCAGGCTTCCTGCCTGGGATGTCCTTGATCTCCTTCATCCCTGAAACAGGACCATGTTCTTCTTGCGAGGAGCAGCAGGGCCTGGGGAAGTGGTTAGCGTCTGGCTTAATTCTTACCACTCCTGATCAGCCACTGCTCCAGATTGATGAGGGCTGCTGCTTCTGCTAACTTGTATAGTTCTTTTAATTAAGGGGTTCAGTCTCTTCGGAAGTATCCCAGATCGGAGTCTTAACTTAATGCAGCTGTATTTTTGTACAGGTAGTCCTCTACTTGCAACAGTTCATTTAGTGACCGTTCGAAGTCACAACGGCACTGGAAAAAAAAGTGACCTAATGACTGTTTTTCACACGTATGACCGTTTCAGCATCCCAATTTGGTCAGGTGATCAAAATTCAGACCGGCTTGGCAATTGGCTCATATTTATGCCAATTGCAATGTCCGGGTTTATGTGATCAGCTTCTGACTGGCAATATCAATGGGGAAGTCAGATTCATTTAACAACCGTGTTATTAATTAGCATTTGCAATTATTCATTTAACAATTGTAACAAGAAAAGTCAAAAATGGGGCAAAACTCACTTAACGACTGTCTCACTTAGCAACAGAAATGTTGGGCTCAATTGTGGTCATAAGTTGAGGACTACTTCTAATGAATCCCTAACACTCCAGATCAGCCACTGCCCCAGACTGATGAGGGCTGCTTCTTCTGCTAACTTGTATATAGTCCTCCTAATTAAGGGGTTTAGTCTCTTCTCCGCCCAGACTGGATGTCTAACTCAGTGCACATAAGCTGTATTATACAGATCCCTCTCCTATGTCCAGTCCAACCTGCTTCCCGGTAGTCAGAATTTTCCTTGTGCAGTTCGCTCCCTTTCAAATCTGTAAAAAAGCACATCGGTCAAACATTTTTGTCCAAAATGGGATATTGGCCAGTATTGCAGGTCATCCTTGATTTGAGCCCAAAATTTCCATTGCTAAGCAAGACAGTTGTTAAATGAGTCATATCACATTTTACAACCTTTTTTGCCATGCTTGTTAAGCAGTCACTGAAGTTGTAAAGTGAATCATGCAGTCGTTACATAAATCTGGCTCTCTCGCTCTCTCTCTCTCTCTCACACACACACACACACACAGACACACACACACACACACACACAGTGGCTTTGCTTATCAGAAGCTCCCTAAGAAGATTGCAAATGACAATTACACAATTCTGGGATGCTGCAACCATTGCAAATACTTGTGCTTGTGGGAATGCTGCAATGGTCATAACTGTGAACATTGGTCCCAAGTTATTTTTTTTTCAGTGTCATTGTAACTTTGAACAGTCATTAAATGAATAGTTGTAAGTCAAAGAGTACCTATAATTCAGGACTGCCTGATATTTTTTTTTTGCAGAGCCAAAAAAAGTCCTACTTGATCTTTGAGGGATTTGCTGGGATCTACAATCTCAATGATGGGAAGGTCTGGCAAAGAACAAACCCCACATTTAATTTTGATTTTTCTAAAATTAATTAAAGTTAAGGGTTTAATTCAACAGTTCTGTGGCAACTTTGTGGGTGGGATTGTTCAGAAAGCTACCGTTAAGAGATTAGTTTAAATTAATTGTATTGTCTCTTGTATACTGATTATTGTAATTATTCTTAATTTTACCATCTACAGAATGCTTGCAAACATTTCACAGCAACACAATGATTTAAACTATGAAATGAATAAGAAAGGTAGGATTTGCCAATTGGTAGTAACAGCTGGTTTGGAAAAAAATGTATATTTTTTTCTTTTTAATTATAGGTCTGTTTAGAGCAGTATGGGACTGTAAATTCCCAAGGAACTCATGTTAGATAAAAGGATAATTTACATTTCCAATAAGAGAAGAAGCTTGGCTTTGGATCAAAACATTACAAAGTTCAATATTATCAATTTGATGGTGAAGCTTTTTTTTTTAAAGTGCACAGGCAATTTTATATTTCCCTTATAAAATTTAGATGAGACCATTATGTAAGTAGCACAGGGAATTGTTTCTTTCCCCATCATTATAATTTCCTTTACTACTGCAGCAATATTATTATCTTGAAGTAAATCAGGGAAGTTTTCCATTCAGCTATTGCTTCTTTGATCGCTAAATTTTGGTTAAGGAACAGAATGCTAATTAAAAATCTTTAAATGTTTTGTTTTTACTGAAGTAAGTACATTGAGAAGCTCTGAGCAATTTTGTCAATAGACTCTTTTTTGGGGTCCAAATTATAAAGAGCTGAGTGCCCTATCCAGATCATTCTTCATATGCTGAATCCTAGAATTCTCAACGTTTGATAAAAGAGAATATTTGTAACTCATGGTTGAAATGAGGGTCCTTGATGCTCTCTGAGCTTGGTGGATTTCTTGCAGACATTTCATTACCCAACTAGGTAACATTATCAGTGCTTGTACTGATAATGTTACCTAATTTGGGTAATGAAACATCTGCAAGAAAACCACCAAGCTCAGAGAGCACCAAAGATCTCTCAATTCAACTCTGAGCTAGAAATATTCTCCTTTGTTGATATATTTTTTTGGTTTTCATCTAAATGCCACAGAAGTAGCATCATGTTCTTTTCCTCTAACCTGGTTGTAATTTGGTTTTCTAGAAGGCCAGGTTCCAAATGAAATGTACTTTTTTATAACCAAGATCACCAAGTTTTCAAATACCAACAATCTCAAGAAGATTTGAAAACAGATCACACAACAAGGTGATTGGGATTTTGAGATGTTTGCAATTTTTTACAAATATATAAATAAAGTGTTAAGAGAGGCACAGGCGACCAAAGCCCATCGTGTCACCATAGGTAGATTTTAGAAATTAAAACTCAACTCTTTGTGTTTCATTGACTGTCACTATGATCAAATTAAATCTAGCGCTTCAGTTCCTGAATTCCATTACCATCATAACAGTGGTGGGATTCAAATATGTAAAAAACCAGTTCTCTGTGTGGATGCCGCTTCCAGAAGTCCATTCTGGGCTTGGGCAACAAACAATTAGCTACCGGTTCTCCCGAAGTGGTGCGAACCGGCTGAATCCCACCACTGCATCATAGCCATTGAAGAAAATCCTGTAACTTGAACTCTGATCTCTGGAAGATGCCCTGCTCATAGTTTGCCGTATAATTTGGCCTAGTGGTTAAGGCGCTTGTCTTAGAAACCAGGAGACTGTGGGTTCTAATCCTGCCTCAGCCATGAAAGCTAACTGGGTGACTTTGGGCCAGTTCTCTCTCAGCCCAACCCACCTCACAGGGTTGTTGTCATGGAGAGAATAGGAGGAGGTTAGGAATGTTTGCTGCCTTGAGTTACTTAAAAGTAATAAAGGCAGGATAAAAATCTAATAAATAAATAAATAGAGGTGTATTAGATTATAGGAAGGATGCAGCACCTGTAGCTTTCCAGATGCTTTGACTGTTAATTGGCATAATTCTTGGCTATAATCACGTTGAGTATGCTGTAGCTCAGTGATGGCGAACCTTTTAGAGACCGAGTGCCCAAACTGCAACCCAAAACCCACTTATGCATCGTTGGGTGCCGGGTGGGTGTGGCCCATTGGCTGGGTGTGGCCCATTGGGTGGGCGTGGCTGCGGTGGTAACAGCAGACTGGGTGGGACTAAAAAGTTCAATCTATCAATTCCAACTTTGCAAGATCTTTTTTCCCCTCGCAAGTTGAAATTGACTGATTGAACCTTTTTTTTTTTTTGCACATGGCGGCGGAGGCCTAAAGCGAAAAGGTCTTATAAAACCCAGTGGAAGGCCTAGGACTGGGGCGACGGTGTGCGTGCCCACAGAGAGGGCTCTAAGTGCCACCTCTGGCACCCGTGCCACAGGTTCGCCACCACTGCTGTAGCTAATTGAATTTGCACTCAGTTGTTAGCCTTTGGGAGATAAACCTAATCCATAGAATTTGAGATTGAGAAAAAAAAATACAATTATGGATGTAAATTGGATCCAAAACCAAATGTTCACATAATTACAGGTTTCTAGCCATTCTTCATTGCATTCAACAGATAGATAGATATACGTACAATAAAAACAAGCATATGCACCCCATGGATTTATGCACATAATTTCGCTTCCAACAAACGGAGCAAGGCACAAATTTTCCTCCATTTGTAGATATTTGGCAAAGGGCTTTGTCCTTTCATGCTCAAAGTCATATTCCTAGCCAGAATCACCACTATAAATTTAAAACACTATTAGGAAAACCCTGAAATCAAAACAGGTAAAAATATAGCTTGGAGCTTAAGTTGCCTAGACAAGTTGTTTGCATTTGTTTTAAAATATTTCCCTTAAGAATGCAAAGCACACATTACTGTTTTTTTTCCACAACACCACAATGCTGACATAATTATATCCCATTTTTTTCTTTTCCTTTTTTAAAAACCTATTATATAATTGAAACCATGTCAGGGAAAGCAGGATCCTTCTTTATTATGCAAACAGCCAAAGAGATCTCACTCCCCCAGGAAGCAGCTTTCATGTTCTACAACATTCAAAAATTTGTTCCTCCACCTACCTGACTTTGGGAGAAGGTAGGTACAAGAGGTATTGGGTGCACTTAAGGTATCACTGTTGTGGGGTCCTTGGTGCTCTCTGAGCTTGGTGGTTTTCTTGCAGACGTTTCATTACACAACTAACACTGATGAGAGTTATCTAGTTGGGTAATGAAACGTCTGCAAGAAAACCAACAAGCTCAGAGAGCACCAAGGACCCCACAGTTCAACCTGCATCTACAAATATTCTCTTCTATCGATACTATTCTTGTGCCATCCAAGACCCATGTTTGCCTTTTGCCAGGGAGCACAATACCTTGGCTCAGTCTTGTCCCATGTCCTGGTTTAGTCCTCCCTCTTTCCAGGGAAGCTGTTTAATCGCAATAGCACTTAGACTTATATAATGCTTCACAGTGCTTTACAGCCCTCTCTAAGTGGTTTACAGAGTCAGCATATTGCCCCCAACAATCTGGGGCCTCATTTTACCAACCTCAGAAGGATGGAAGTCAACCTTGAGCCGGTGAGGATCAAACCCCTGGCAGCCAGCAGAATTAGCCTGCAATACTGCATTCTAACCATTGTGCCACTACAGTTTAAGCATTGCAGATAAGTATAGGGAGGGATTGCCCCAAAGGAATATAATGTATAGTTTAAGAAGATAGCAGAATTTTCTGGTGCAACACATTGCTCAGTCTTTCATCTTCCTATTCTGGTACAATGCCGAGCAAGATCACCACTAGTGAAAGACTTACATTTCCAATCCTCTCAAACATTTGCATCAGAACAGGTGCAAATATTGGACAAGAGAGATGGTAAGCTCTCTAAACCTCTGGGCTGTCTTACCAACTCCAAATATCTTGGCAAAGACCAACAGCACCAAGGGTGAAAGTATAATCCCCTCTTACCTAGGAATTATACATCTTGTATGACAAGCTGCAGTTCCCTGCTAGGGATTTTTATTGCATTTTTCCCATCAGTAGATCCCTTTTAGCTAGAAATCCCACGGTTTAAAACTAGAACATTTTGTATGCATGTTATTGATCCGCCATAAGAGACGGATGAGTAATAAAAAAAATGCAGCAGAAAAGGCTCTCCTCCCCCATCCCCAAGACCGTGTCCTCATTTGGTATTCTTTGCACATAATGCTTACCTGTAAATCTTGCCTTGACCCACTTTTGTTCCAGTCTAATAAGTTTTCCCTTTCTCTTTTGCTTGGCAATTGGCACATGCTGGTTTTTAATGCCCCGGTCTCCATTGAATTATGTACGGTTCATTTAAGCAGGGATTGTGGTTGTCTTCCCATCACTTGCTCTCTGATCTATCCACAGCTGGAGAGCCTTTCACCTAGGGATGAAATGGCAGAGTGTGAAGTTGCTGTCTTGATTGATTAAGTACTATCAAGTCATTTTCAATTCCTAGAGAACACACAGATAGACTTTCTCCACAATGATATACCTCTAAACCTGTTCTTTCAAGTCTCCCAATGGGGCACTCATCACCACCATAACCGATTTCATCCAGCTTGCTTCTGGTGATCATCATCTTTTCCTTCATCTTTCTCAGAATTACAGCTTTCTCTGGAGATCTGAGTCTTCACATAATAGGTCTAAACTGGGATAATTTGAGCCTGTTCATTTGTGCTTTGAGTGAGAACTCTGGATTAATTTGTTCAATGATCCATCCATTGTTTTCTTGGCTGTCCTAAGCATGGTGTTCTGAGGAATGAAAATGATTGGGGGCTGGAGGCTGGAGGCTAAAACATATGAAGAATGGTTATGGGAATTGGGTCTGTCTAGTCTAGTGAAAAGAAGGACTGAGGGGAACATGATAGCTGTGTTCCAATATTTGAGGGGCTCCTATAAAGATGAGGGGTTCAAACTCTTTTCCAAAGCACCAAAAAGCAAGACAAGAAACAATGGTTGGAAACTAACAAAGGAGAGAAGCAACCTAGAACTAAGGAGAAATTTCCTAACAGTTAACCAATGGAATAGCTTGCCTTCAGAAGTTGTGGGTATTCTATTACTGAAGGCTTTCAAAAAGAGACTGGACAACCATTTGTCTGAAATAATATAGGGTCTCGTGCTCAAGCAGGGAGTTGGACTAGAAGACTTCTGAGGTCTTTTCCAACTCTTTTATTCTCTGTTCTATGAATCTTCTCATCAATTCTCTTCCTATTCTGCTTCTTTAAAGTCCAGCTTTCACTTCCATTGAGGGTCACAGGGAATACCACAGCTTGCATGATTGTGATCTTTGTAGGTACAGACATATTATGGCATTTTGCTGTCCACTGCCTGAAAAAAAATAACCATCCTGAAAGAAGGCATTGGTAAACCATTTTTGTGTTTTTACCAAGAAAATTGCAATACTGGGTCCATTAATTCATTGGGAATTAAGTTTGACTCAGAATAGACTTTATTTCTTATATATTGCCAGAAATAACACATCACATTCATCCATTACTGTATGTGGCTTAGTCAGTTTTGGTTTAATATGTTGCACAAATGGTCAGGTCTGAAAGTCTATGACCATGCATGAAGTTCCAATTAAAGTGATTTATTATTACTTTTGTCTATGCATAGCAATCTACTCAACTGTTAGCATTATTTTAGTGCTAGATGAGGGTCAATGGAATTCAAGAGGGATTGGACTTGGTCCATTTATGGTTATGGAGAGATTCTAGTCTAGGCAGATTCCTCTTTTGACTCCACTTCCAGGTTCTGCCACTCCTACCTGAACACAGCCATTGCAGCTTATAAACCATGAGTACCATTTAGTGGAACTTCATGGAGCTCAGCTTATTCCACAGCTCACAATAAAGACAACCTTTGTTCAATGTGATGCACCATGTAATCATTGTAACAATAGCTGTCAAGGACTTTCTGGAAGGCTTTAGTCACGAATCTTTACACAACCTGGACATCTTAGAGATTGTGCATAGGTGGCTCCTACCCATCATGCCTCATTGCTCACCATGCAGCTGATGAACCCTTTCAAATAGTTCCAGGGGAAAAAATCTGGAGTATTTCATTTCTACCTCATTCCAGATGGTAAATCTGTATCAATCCATCTGGAAACTTCGTACTAAGAGATGCCCTCAGTGTGTTTCTATAACCCTATTCAAGGTGAATGCCAAGATTGTCAGTCTTCCACCATCCACCTGCGTTTGCTAAGAGAATACATAGATTCTGCTGGGGAATTAGGCAGCTAATAACATGAATTAGTAAAGCCATTTATTAAGACCACACATATGCGGCTCATTAGCCAACTCAAGGTGCTGCACATGGCAATGGGGGAATTTCAAACTGTACAAACAGCTCAAAATTGCTGCCATGTGGGTCCATTTTTCCTTTGGCGGTTGCCTTGCCTGAAGGATTTGGGCACATCTCCAAGTAGTGGCTAGAGATGGGGACTGGAACTAAAGGAAAGAACAAGGATAACAAGCATGTTTGCAGTGAGGTAAAGGCCTCCTTTGCTCATTGTTTGCCTTGTGGGATTTTTTTTCTTGTTACATGGCCTTTGCTCAGGAGAAAAAGTTCAGTTTTGATTGTCTATGGCAGGGGTCTTCAAACTTGGCAACTTTAAGACTTGTGGACTTCAACTCCCAGCCATGCTGGCTGAGGAATTCTGGGAGTTGAAGTCCACAAGTCTTAAAGTTGGCAAGTTTGAAGACCCCTGGTCTATGGAGATTCTCAGTCATCCAAGTCATACTTGTCTCAAAGGTGCTTTTTACAAAAGGCAACTGGAATGATTTTTTTTTCCCCCTTGAGGAAGAAGAACAAGTTTCGCATCTCCTCCAAGAAGCTTCATCAGTTTGGCTGAACTGAGCCAACTGAACTGAGCCAAACTGATGAAGCTTCTTGGAGGAGAAGCGAAACATCTTCTTCACCCTCTTCAAGGGGAAAAAACAGTCCAGTTCAATTTTGATTACAATTATTTCCTCCAATTTGAAAGAAAAGAAAAAGAGTGTGGTGGGATTCAGACCACATGCTAAATGCAGAATCCAGATAATAAACCAAAATTGTTGTGATGACACAGCATGGCTTACCGCAATGGCCTAATTCACACAACCCCCTGAAATGGTAGTCAGGTTCTCACAACAGGATGGACCACAAACTATCCAATCTCACTTTAAACCAGTCTAGCCAGTTGCTATGCTTCACCACAAATCATCATTATTTCTTAAGAATCTAGTTCTGTATCTCTCTGCATCTAAGATATACACCCTGCTGTAGTGTATACAGATAGTCCTCAACTTACGACCCCAATTGAGCCCAAAATTTCTGTTGCTAAGCAAGACAGTTCCCCCTTTTTCCCCCTTTCTTGCCACAGTTATTAAGTGAATCACTACAGTTGTTAAGTTAGTAATACGGTTGTTAAGTGAATCTGTCTTCCCCATTGACTTTGCTTGTCAGAAGGTCACAAAAGAGGACCACATGATCCAGGGACACTGCAACCGTCATAAGTATGAGTCAGTTGCCAAGCATCTGAATTTTGATCACATGATCAGAAGTGTGAAAAATGGTTGTAAGTAACTTTTCTCAGGGCCGTTGTAACTTTGAATGGTCATTAAATGAACTGTTGTAAGTTGAGGACTACCTGTATATTAAAGCTGGCAACTAAATTGTATCTGAATACAGGTATTGGAATAGTGGCCCCCCCAATAGCTGAGACAACTTGTAAGATGAGGCAATGAGGTAGTTTGTGTGGGTTTGCCATGGAGAATTTTCTATTTTTGAATCTGGTGTACGGCAGCTGCTGCCCAGACAAGAGAAGGTCAGTGGGGATTGGTGTGGTTTTCAACAATTTTTTTTCCTTCCAGAACAGTCAGTTAGAAAGTTGGACTCAATGTTTATTGGTCTTTTCCAACAAATTAACCCAGTGGCTTTGATCGGTAGTTGCTTTTAAACTATGGGTCTTCAAACTTGGCCCTTTTATGACTTGTGGACTTCAACTCCCAGAATTCCTCAGCCAGCATGCCTGGCTGAGGAATTCTGGAAGTTGAAGTCCACAAGTCATAAAACGGCCAAGTTTGAAGACCCCTGTTTTAAACAAAAGCAGCATTGTGTCATTACAACACAAGCCCTACCCCTTTAAATGGACCTGTTTTTTTGTTTTTTTTTTCAGTGCTTAGTATGATACAAGTAGACCCTGACTGGCAACCATTCATTTAGAGCAGAGGTCCCCAACCTTTTGGGCACCAGGGACCTGTTCCGTGGAGAAAGGTTTTTCCACGGACCGGAGAGCACGTGGTTTTGTGTGCTGCCGGCATCCTGCAAATGGGGCTTCGCTTGTTTGTGTGGACCGTTTGCTGGCATGCTGCAGCCCAGTACTGGTCCACAGACTGGGGGTTGGGGACCTCTGGTTTAGAGACTTCAAAATTGCAACAGTCCTGAAAAAAGTGACCTACAACTGATTCTCACACTTACAGTTGTTGCATGCTCCCTATAGTCACACAATCAAAATGCTTGTCAACTGGCATGTATTTATAACAATTGCAGTGTCCCAGGTCATGTGAATGCCATTTGCAACCCTCCCAGCCATCTTCTGACAAGCAAAGGCAACAGGGGAAGCTGGATTTGTTTAATGATCACATGATTCACTGAACAACTGCAGAGATTCACTTAGCAACCATGGCAAAGAAGATTGTAAAATAATTGGACACAACTCGCTTAACAACTGCCTTGCTTAGCAAAGGAAAGTCTGGTCCCAATTGTGTTTGTAAGTTGAGGACTTCTTGCATCTTAAAACTGGCAGCTATATTAGTAGCAGAGGAAGCACATCAATCTGCATTAAAATTAATTTGCTGACCATAAATTGGGGAGACTTTTCAGCACAATTGTATTCAATAACATTTGAAAGCTAAATGAAATAGCTCAATTAATAAAAGACGGTCAAGCTTTTGCTACTATAGGATTCTGCAGTTGTATTGCGGTGCCCACTTAAGACAACATAGCTGGCTCTGGAGAGGAGAAACTGTCGCCAGGCAGAGCCAGTCCAGCCAAGCAGGACCAGGTTTTTGTCAACTTGCCACCCAAGGGAGAAAGCGATTGGTTTCCTGCGGGGATAGTCAGAGGATCCAGGACTGAATGAAAAACAGTCAAAATGTAAGTTGTTTTCCATGGGTGGAGTTGTGCCACAATTCTGAAAAACATCAGTAACATTACAATGTCGGTAACCTTTATAGCACGGGTGTCAAACTGCCGGCCCGTGGGCCGGACACGTCACGTGGAAGCCACACCCACCCCGTTGCCGGCAATGGCAAAATCGGCCTGATACGTTGCGCGACGTCACGTGACGTCGCAAGTTTGACATGCCTGCTTTATACTCTTTGATTTGCAGCCATTTGTTTAGTGATCGTCCAGAGTTACAATAGCACTGAAAAAGAGTGACTTATGACCATTTTTCACACTTACGACCATTGCAGCATCCCCCACGGTCACGTGGTCAAAATTTGGACTCTTGGCAACAGGCATATACTTATGATGGTCGCAGCATCCCAGGATCACGTGATCTCTTTACGACCATTTGACAAGCAAAGTCAATGGGGAAGCCAGATTTACTTACCAACCATGTTACTAACTTAACAACAGCAGTGATTCATTTAACAATTGTGTCAAGAAAGGTTGTAAAACAGGGCAAAACTCACTTAATAACTTAATATCTTGCTTAGCAATGGAGATTTTGGGCTCACGTGTGGTCATAAGTCAAGGGCAACCTGTACTGCTATGTGCTGGTAATATCCATCCTGCTATCTATTTTCCTGAGAGGCCTTTGCTTAGTCATTGACATTTCTGCCCTCACCTGCTTACAGGGCTGTTGTAAGATTACAGGTGGAAGGATGACATTTTTCAGTGCCCCTTGGAGAAAGGTGGATACAGGTTAATAATAAGTTCTGTCATCACTGTCCCTTGAACTGTTGAGCACCTCAACCCAAATGTGGGAAGAATCCAGAGAAAGAAATATTTTGGGAAATATATTTCCCCAAAGGATTTTAAAGGCAGAAACCACCACTTCTCTGTTCCAAACAGAAACCAGGTCTGCAGAAATGCAGATGTGATAATCTTGTCTAGGATAAAAACCCACTCCCTACTACTACATGTGGTCTCCTCTTCAATAAACTGCAACCTTCTTTCTAAAGCAGTCTCCATCCTGGCTTGGAGTGGATCCTGATGAAGATTTTTCTTTCAACACAAGGAAGCTGCCCAACACAGAGAAAGGTGAAATCTAACTCTATGCCAAGAGATTGGGTTTAAACTCTCAACCAGATGAAGAAAGCACAGTTGCTGTGTTCTCATAACAAGCCACCTCCCTATCATGGATCAGTGTGAAAGCCTGGTTCACACAATGTGGTAAAATAACAGCTGTGTTTCCCGCAATACACTTAATCACCAACAATGCAATCTCAATTGAGTCTAGCCTATTCTGTGAACTCAAGCAATGAGAATGCAATGACATAGAATGTTGGAATGATCTAGTCATAGGCAGGGAAGTTTATGTATTTATATGTTTGCTTATTATTTATATTTAAATTATATGCTGCCACCTCCAGCATAGCAGATCCCCACTGAGGCCCCAAACCAACTGGCAGAGCCAGATGCTAAGGCCCTTCTGGAAGGCCAGGGGAGGATCTCACCTCCGGAGACAAGATGCTCCAGAGGGCAGGGGCCACAACAGAGAAGGCTCTTTTCCTAGACCCTGCTAACTGAAATTCCTATGTTAGGGGAAAGATGAGAAGAATTCTTCATGGGGCCATAGAGAAACCTGAATTACTGTATATGGGTGTTCCATCACAGGAAGCTTTTAAGAAGAGATTGGACCGCCATTTGTCCAGAGTGGTATAGGCCAGGGGTCTTCAAACTTGGCCCTTTTATGACTTGTGGATTTCAACTCCTAGAATTCCTCAGCCAGGGCCAAGTTTGAAGACCCCTGGTATAGGGTCTCCTGCTTGAGCAGGAGGTGGGGGCAAAAGATCTGCAAGGTCCTTTCCAACTCTGCATTCTGTATTAGGTCTGTCATGCTCTACACAGAGCTGCAAGATCCTGCCCTGGAGGTACCCTCCGTGCAACTCTGTGGCCTAGTACCCATGTAAGATCTCCACAAACCTAACCCCGTGTGGCTTTTCCATAAGTGATCCATATTTGGTTAATCTGCACAAGTATAAAAAAGGGTAGGCTCAGGGTATGTCATTGCTGTGACATTTTTGGAGGCATTGTCAGTTCTTCTCATGTCTGACTCTGAGGCAACATCAAACAGGGAAGATGATGCAGCTTCCGGACAGTTGATAGATTAGCCATATATTCTGCATAATGCATCTTCAGTATTTAGGGCATCATGTGCAGTGCCTACAAATAGACATCTAGGGTCTCTCTTTATGAGATTCTCATGATATTTTCCCTAAGGTGGTTTGGAGTGCTTGAGTGCCTCTAATTAACATAATAACCACAGATTTTTCCCTGACTTCCACCACATAGGCCTTTTATTACTAATGGGCCTGGGGAAAATATCCTAGAAGTAAGCAATGTGTATATGTATGTATGTAGACACATACACATACATATACATACACCATGCTACAGGTAGTCCTTGACTTACAACCACAGTTGAGCCCAGAATTTCTCTTGTTAAGTGAGACATTTGTTAAGTGAATTTTGCTCCATTGTACGACCTTTCTTGCCACAGTTGTTAAATGAATCACTGCAGTTGTCAAGTTAGTGACATGGTTGTTAAGTGAATCTGGCTTCCCCATTGACTTTGCTTGTCAGAAGGTTGTAAAAGGAGATTGCATGATCTGGGGACACTGCAACCGTCATAAATATGAGTCAGTTGCCAAGAGTCTGAATTTTGATCACGTGACCCTGAGGATGCTGCAATGGTCGTAAGTGTGAAAAATGATCATAAATCACTTTTTTCAGTGCAGTTGTAACTTTGAACAGTCACTAAATGAACTGTTGTAAGTTGAGGACTACCTGTATTAATGGAACTGTGTTTTTCAGTGCTCACAGTGCTCACAGTCATGTTATTCAGTGCTCACAGTCATGATGTTTAGATGGGCAACTATACAGTATTTGACTTACAATCACTCATTTAGTGACCGTTTAGAGTTATAATAGACTTTCAGATGCTACTTATGGCCCATTTCCAGAGTTACGACAGCTGCACACATTTTTCCTGCAGTCACATGACTGCATTTCGGGTGCTTGGCAACTGGCTTACCCCACATAACCATGATTTATGATGATTTTTGCTGGGTTTTGGTCTTTTCAGATGGTTTCTGGTACAAAATGCCCTTTGATTTGCTTAATGACTGCAGCATTGACTTAATGTCTGCTACAAAAAAAAGGTGCAAAATCAAATCTTGTCACGTGGGTGCCTCGACTTACAACCATTGTGACATATGATGAAAATTTTAGGCTCCACTACAGTTGTAAGTCAAGGACTATATATTCCAAGGAACTCATTCAGACAGTAAAGCTATAACTATATGTTATAGTCAAGTCATGGTATAATTAATCAATCAGAATTCTTTGCAGCTTTCGAAACAGCATTGAAAACCACAGGATTTACCAAGAAACCCAAGGAAACATAAGGCAGACAATCATACCACAGACCAGTAGAATACAGAAGCAGAACCAACTCAAAGCAGAGGATAGAGCAGCCCTCAAAAACCAAACCATCCCCATCTTCCCACAGACAAAGGCCGAACCACAATTGGACACAATATAACACATTCAAAAGCCAAAGAATTACTGGAGGACAAAAACCTACATCCAAGTCAAACCAACCCAATACAGAAACTCAACAAACTGATCAGCTGGATTTCTTCAATATATCCCAATTGGGGACGTTAGCACCCTGATGGTTAACTGCTTCAGTATGTTTCATTTGGAAGGGCTAACCGAGTCAGTTGTCATTGGAACTGGTTGTTCCCTGACTTGGTTATTACCTGGATGAGTGACCACTTGGAAGTCTCAAGGTTGTAGACCAGACTGAGAAGTTGGAAAAGGAAAGCGCCAAACGACTTCTAAATTATTGCAAAACAAAACTACATCAACCGGACTTTCATTACAGCTACATTCCTGCTTTATTCATGACATTTTCTAACATTCAGCTGACATTAGGAATCCTTTCATGTTTTCCCATAACTACATCTGACGTTTTTAAAATGACAAAATAAAAGGCCAATCTGTTCAAAAGATGGACAAGGAATAACCCTGCTACGTCTTGCTGAAAACCTCCCCTTCAAGGAACTGCTGAGGTTTCCTAAGCAGTGGGGTGGGAGAGGAGAAGGGGACCAGGAGGGGCCTTTGAGCCAGAGGAGCTTGCAGAGGAGGAGATGGCCGAAAGAACACTCTGTGTGGTTGACAGCCAGCCTCTGGCAAGAGCATCAGTGAATCTGTGGTGGGATGGAGGCTGGCCAGTGGACATGGTTGGCGCCTGGAAGCATTTTCCATGATGTAGGCTGTGAGAAGGGATGGGGGGGAGGGGATGTTGGTATCCAAGCAAAGAACAAAAAGGAGGAGGAGGAGGAGGAAAGAAGGAGAGAAGGAGGAGGAGGAGGAGGAGGAGGAGGAGGAGGAAGAAAGGAGGAGGAGGAGGAGGAGGAGGAGGAGGAGAGGAAGGGGAAGGGGAAGGGGAAGGAGAAGAAGATTTCCTCCTAATGCAGAGGTATCAAACTGCCGGCCCATGGCCGGATACATTATGGCAAAACCGCACCCAGCCCATTGCTGGCAATGGAAAAAAAGTTGCGATACATGACGTTGCGAGTTTGACACCCCTTCCCTAATGTGATCCCCCTTGAACATCTGAGGAGGGTGAGCTTTGCCTACAAGAGATAAGAAAGCTGAAATTTCCTTAATCCTTCAAGATCTGAAACTTATGATTTAAAGTCACCTTATTTCACAATCACCACCAACTTCTAACTGCCAGATGCCAGTCTGGTCTTAGGGCAGAGCACTACTGGATGGTTTTCTCCAAAGTCATTTCAACTAATGGTTGGGGCTAAGTTGCTCTTCTGCCCCCCTCCCTTTTTTCCAATTTTTTTTCCATTGTGAACATCTGACCATTTCCAGAGGGCATCTATTGAAATGAATAGAAGTATGGAAATCCGTCTCAGCTTCTTTTTCTGTTCTGCAAGGCAGAAAAACTCTAGGGTTGGTTGCTTCCTACCAGTCCTAAAGTAAGATAAACTGGAGTAGAATACTTTGTATTTTATCATGTCGGAGAAACCCAGCCTCTGTCTTAGCATCTTGCATGAACCAAGCCACGATTAAGGCTTAAAATTCTATATTTGGGCATCATGTGCTGTGTGAACACAGTAGTTCTATGTTCTCAGCCCTAGTATGGATTTGAACTTGTTTCATGAAGCTATCCTGTAGTTTTTACACCGTAGCATCTTTTCAGATAGTTCATCCTGAAAGAAATACTTTCATTTAGTAACTGGAGGTATAGCAGCTGGGGAAAAAGCCCTCAGCAATAATAACTAAAGAATTCGGTACACAAGGATCCAATTTGTCCTGAAACTCCCATGGGATGTAACCTTTCCAGAAAAGTGGCCTGTGTGAAAATAAACTCTACACAAGCACTTTTATTAAAGCACTGAACTTCAAAGGATGTTTATTTTTCAATTCAGGGATGCTGCCATTTATTTCAATGTAAAATCTCTGCCCCACCCCCAATACAACTGAAATGTTTAAGCATATCTGCAGATGTTTCCTTCTAAAGAGGGGACCTCTGTAAGGCCATTAAAGTATGATCTTATATCAGGGTTGAGCAACTATGGCAACTTTATAGCCTGTGGACTTCAATCATCCTGGCTCAGGAATTCTGGGAATTGAAGTCCACCGGTCAAAAAGTTGCCATAATTGTTCACCCTTTGTCTTATACTTTCTGTGCACGAAGATTGGCTTGCTTTGTAAATTTAACCATAATATATAGTCTGTTAATGAATTATTGGGAACTGTATCCAGTCACTGCTCTGGCTAGATCCAGATAATTTGAATAATATGTTTTAATTATAATTTGCTGGGGAAGTCACTATTGGCTGGCTGGCTTTACCCATCACATTATGCTAAAAGCTTCATGCTATGCCCAGACTGTGTCTTGCTTCAGACAAGTGACAGATTGTCATAATGAGAGTAAAATATCAAGTAAAATGTCACAGCCAGAGGGGAGGAAAGTCAAAATAGTTAACATGGTTGCCATAGAAATGTAATTGAAGCCCCACCCCCTTTTAATAACACATGTAAAAAGGAATTGTAGGGTCCTTGGTGCTCTCTGAGTTTGGGGGTTTTCTTGCAGACGTTTCATTACCAAACTAGGTAACACCATCAGTGCTAGAAGGGAGTGGGGTTTGCTATTTTTATATGCTAGTTTAGTGATGGCGAACCTTTTAGAGACTGAGTGCCCAAACTGCAACCCAAAACCCACTTATACATCGTCGAGTGCCGGGTGGGTGTGGCCCATTGGCTGGGTGTGGCCAATTGGGTGGGCATGGCCCACTGGGTGGGTGTGGCTGCAGTGGTAACGGCAGACTGGGTGGGACTAAAAAGTTCAATCAATCAATTCCAACTTTGCAAGATCTTTTTTTCCCACGAGAAGTTGAAATTGACTGATTGAACCTTTTTTTTTTGCACATGGCGGTGGAGGCCTAAAGCGAAAAGGTTTTATAAAACCCAGCTAAAGGCCTAGGGCGATGGCGCACGTGCCCACAGAGAGGGCTCTGAGTGCCGCCTCTGGCACCCGTGCCATAGGTTCGCCACCACTGTGCTAGTTGCTTGCCCTGTTTTGGGGTTTTTCAGTTCACGTAGTATTAAGGCATTGTCTGAAAATCTTCCCAGAGAATATCCATTATTAAGTGGATTAAACAATAACCATTCTAATGATCAAGTACCATAACCGCTGTACTTAGTCAGATGCTAGCTAATATGATAGCTCTGTCCTTTCCCTCGAGAAATAATCAATGCATTTTCAGCAATCAGTGCATCGCTATTATACCAGCTCCTTCCACTAATTAATCAAATGACAGAAGCGGTTTCTGAAGCTTTTCTGCATTCGCCAATATGAAGTGACAGCTGAAACAGTCACAAATTCATCCCAATGGAGCTAATGGGAGAAGAAGGAATCTGCTCTTCACACAGTCAAAGCCTGCTGGTAGCCTGTGAAAACGTTCAGGTGGAAAACTAATAAAATCCCTTCCTCGTTTTTTTAAGGCCACCCCAAAAATAAGGGGAAAGAATACAAGCCAGTTTGATGCAGTGGTAAAGATGCTGGATTAGGAACTGGGAGACTGTGAGTTCTAGTCCTCCCTTACTTAATGTCAGGCCCCAAGAACCAAGAAAGACACAGGGAGTTACTTTTGAACAGTTTCCTTTATTGTCTATTGCTATAGACACAAACCTTGCCATACTAAAGTAACTAATGAGAATTGCTAGTGGGGAGCCTTCTGTGAGGTCCTTGGTGCTAGCAGGGAGAAAATCCCACTCCTTACTAGCACTGATGATGTTACCTAGTTGGGTAATGAAATGTCTGCAAGAAAACAACCAAGCTCAGAAAGAACCAAGGATCCTACAGTTCAACCCTGAGCTACAAATATTCTCTTCTATCAGTACCACATATGGTTGTCAAATGCTTCAGAGGAACTTTCTTAACTCTCTCTCACCAAGCTATCTAACCTTTGCTGCCTCTTTGCCCTCTGGAATGCAGGCCCCTCCCTCCTGGGAATCCAGACTACATTTCACCACAGCCATGGAAGTCAGAAGGGTACTTTCCCTTTGCTCAGCCCACTTGTTGTTTTGGAGAAAAGAGTAGGTGAGATCATGACATACACCATCTTGAATTGTAGAAAATCAAGGTGCAATATAAATTTAATAACAACAACTCCTCTAAACTTTCCTTGAGAGTCCTTCTCTAGCACCCACCCACCTTCTGAGCTCAGCTAAAAAAAATGCTTTTAAGTAAAATTGAAACTAATATACCAAGAAAGCTGAGGATTATAGGCTAGTCTATGTTTTTCAGCCTCTGCAACTTTAAGAT
The DNA here is from genome assembly GCF_001527695.2 of Protobothrops mucrosquamatus. Taxonomy (NCBI): domain Eukaryota; kingdom Metazoa; phylum Chordata; class Lepidosauria; order Squamata; family Viperidae; genus Protobothrops; species Protobothrops mucrosquamatus. Next base: position 716,193 of record NW_015386587.1, on the reverse strand, counting down.
GTGTGGAATGTAACATGTATGGAATTCCTCAGCAGGACAAAGTGGAGCAACATTAGAATACAATATAATATTTTTTTAAAAATTCTCAGACATAGAATATGGGAAATCTCTTCTGTGTGGCTGCCCAATAAAATCACACAGATGTTCCAGCTTGTTCACAGGAACCTTCAGGTTTAAAAATGCTCTAAGAACTCAAAAACACTGAATTGTGGACACTCCGTCCCCAGTCTAGGGTAGTCTAATCTAGTTTATTAGGTGAATTCTGCCATAATGTTAAGTAAAGATACAAAAGATGGCCTCTACTCACACGATGTATTACCAAATTCCTTCTGATTCTGTAGGCATATGTACATCTCTACCATACATCTGGGTTGTGTTTGGGTCAAGCTGAAGGTTGTCTCCTTCTCCTAAACTTCCCTAAAAGTGTGAATAATGTGTATTAGCACTCAATCAAATGGAGCTTCATAGTAAATGTGGACAAAACAGCTGCACGGAAATCCCAAAGGTGGTTTTTTTCAAAAGGCAACTGGACTTTCTATGTTTTTTCTCTTGAAGACATTTTGCTTCTCATCTAAGAATTTTCTTCAGTTCATCTGAAGAACTGAACTGAAGAAGCTTTTTGGATGAGAAGTGAAACATCTTCGAGAGAAACATAGAAAGTCCAGTTGCCTTTTGGAAAAGCACCTTTGGGATGACCGTGACCTGGATGACTGAGAATCTCCATTAGACACCTGCATGAAAAGTAAGGGCTCAGCTGACACCTTGAGTTGGAAGTTGCAATTTATGGTTGCCCCCTAAGAAAATTGATTGGAGCCTTTCCTGGTATTTCTGAAACCCCAGTGCATTTAAAAATCTCCCAGCCCACAGGAATCCAGTCTCTGCTATTGAGATTTATCCTGTGGGCAAATCATTTGGGAAGATATAGCTACCCCACCCAGAAGAAAATAGCAGCCTGGATAGAAAACCTATATTACTAATAAGAGGTGTAATTGAGCTGTATGTTTTTTTAAAATCTGGGCAGCCTAAGGTCTGTCATGCATGTTTGGCTTTACAGCACTCTGTTATTTATTCTGAGACAAATCCTCCAGTCAGTGATGAGGAAAGAAAGCAGGAAGATTTGTTTGTCATGCAAATATCGATGGATTCCAAGAGAAAGATTAATCATTTCTTTCCAGAGGCTTTATGGGTCAAAAACTGTTGATTTTCTACTCCTGTCACCTTGCCAAAGTAAGTGCCTTGTGGCTTTCCTTCCTTGCCTCCCACCAATATTTTCCAGAACAGTTAAAATGAGGAATAAAACAGCAATTACAGTAAAACCAACTTTGTTAAAGACACTAGAGGAGACATCTTGCCTGAAAGAGACATTTGGGGTAGTAAATTCCAAAGGGCAGAACTGTCCCTTTTCTTGCTATTTGAGGGAGGGATGGAGGCAAGGATGGAGAATCCAGAAATCCACCAGATTGATGCAATTAGAATGCAAAGGACACTTTTACACGGCCACCATGCTCCACTCCCTGTTCCCAGGTGGCCTTCCATTTTGCTGACTCCAAATTCTCCAAACACAATATCACTGTCCCAAATTTCTTGAGTCTTGCAGAAACAAAACATTCACCTCAGTTCCACTCCATACAAAATAAATGGTTTGACTTACCCCTTTAACTTTCTCCTTGAGGCAGATTGCATGCAAAAGAAAGAAAGAAAAAATCCCAGCGGGTCATGAGAGAGGAAGCTAAAAGGTTTCAAGCTATCTTTCCTCTTGAAGGACCAAAAGTCCCAGAGCTGAAAGGCATGGGGGAAACAAGGTCCCTGAGACAGAAGGTGTTAGATCGCGCAGGCAGTAAGACACGAGTCGAGTGACAGTCAGCTCTCGGTTTATTGGCAAGGCATAAAGTAAATCCGGAGTGGCATCTGGGCCAGGGGAGCCCTCTTTTATGGGATTCCCCTGGCTTGTAATCACACAATTCCATTGGCTGGTAAGACCCTGTTGCTAGTTAGCCAACCAGCAACGGGCATGAAACTGTATGCAGATGGAGAAGGGCAATCACCCTTAATGGGTGATCAATGGAGAAGGGCAATCACCCTTAATGGGTGATCAGGATGC